>NW_025746190.1:0-150387 GCF_021184085.1 Oncorhynchus gorbuscha | reverse complement strand
GGAGTAGGGTTGATATAGTCATGGTAGGATACATGATAGTGGTAACACATGAGTAGGGGTTGATATAGTCATGGTAGGATACATGATAGTGACAACACATGGAGTTGGGTTGATATAGTCATGGTAGGGATACATGATAGTGACAACACATGAGTTGGGTTGATATAGTCATGGTAGGATACATGATAGTGACAACACATGGAGCGACACATCACACACATGGTTATGGGCTTAAAAAGAAGAAGACACAGTACCATGTCAGGTATAGTTTAAATGTATTCATATCTGAGTTTTCATCCCAATATGACACTTTAAATACATCACAGAAGACTGAAATATAACAAAATGTCTGTTGTGTTTTTTGAAATATAGTCTTTATAGACATTTATCCATAACAAGGCTTAGGTGTCCCCTATAGTCTGCAAAAACCTCTCCAAAATGTGAAATGTTTTAAACATCTCTATTTTCATGCAAATAACTTGTCAAAAGCATTTTTGTGACCAAATTTGATTCTTTTAGTGTAGACAGTTGTTTTCATGTTGTTTTCATGAGTGTTTGAGATTAGGTCCCTGAATGGTCAAAAACCTCTTCAAATAGAAGTACGTTTATAACACAGAATATCTTACAGGTCGAATTTCTCACTCATCATGTCACAAGCTGTCAGGCTCCCAGAGGAAGGGCAATAAAGGCCCCAGCTCACTCAACTGCCCCTCCCTCTCCAACAGCCATCAACCCAGAACATCCTGAAGACAGAACATCTAAAAGATCATCTGGGAATCCTTATGCCTCTCTAGCCTAGCCCATGTCAAACAAAATCACCCTAACCACACTAGCATTACCCGTGCCCTAGCCCAGACTAGTCCGGCAAAGGCACAGTCCCAGAAGGCATGGCGCACAGTCTCCTCCCTGTCACAAGAGGACTTGGACAGGTGGGGGATTGTACCAAACTATACCGGTACAAGATGGAAAGTACCGGCAAACGCTTATGAAGGCTCAACCACCCAGGTCCTGGAGCCCGTTGTCCAGGCCCGCGCCTGCACTCCCTCCCAGACCACTGACGAGATGCTCCGCCACGGGCGCAGAGACTCTGCCTGCCTGCCTGACCGCAAACCCCACTGGCAACTTCAACCTCGGGGTGCGCACGCAGCCACTTGGCCGCATGACCAAAGTGCCACGGTAGCTGCTCTGCCCGAGGACGCGCGTAGACCACACCATTACGCTCGCCTGATACGAGAAGAACACCCGCAGGAGGTAACCGGACGGGTGTATCACTGGCTGAGCAAGCCCGCTAACAAGAAAGAAACAAAAATTGAGTCCAGCTTGAGGGGGAATGTGGTACCCCTACGGGACAGATCTTGCGTGCCCTGGCGACCCACTCGCACCTGCTACTCCACATAAACTGAAACACCTTTCACTAGAGGCCTCCTCAGACAAGCCGGCAATGGGTAGATGTACGCCAAATACAAAAGAGACAGCAACACATCCACCTTTAGGGACCAGGACTTTGCCCATAAAAGACAAATACCTAGCCTTCCACATTGCTAGCTTCCTCTGTACCACTGCGATACGCATGTTCCAGTTTAGCGTCGCTGAGCCGGAGGTCTCAAAAATGAACCCGAGAATCCTCAGGGCCCCTTCACAGAGAGATAACCCCCAGGCACATCCGTTCTACCGCTCCATCTTCTGGAAAAATTTGACGGAAGACTTTGCATGGTTAAGAACTGCTCCCGACGCCGAGTGAAATCCCCAAAGGCAAGGACCTTGTCAGGGCACGAGTCCTTGCACAACAGCAAGGAAGTGTCACACAAGATTGCGTCATCTTTAACAGCCCACCACTTCCAGGGATCAACAAGCCTTCCACTCGTGTCTGCCCTAATGGCAGCCCTGAAGCTCCATGTACAGAACTATGAGAGCCGAGAGGGGTATCCTGCCTGTCCCCAGACGAGAGGTCAAAAACGCTCACCTAAGTGACTATTTACACTAACGCGACACCCCGCTCCGACATATAAAGTACGGATTCATCCTATAAACTTCTCCCCAAATCAATCTACCTAACACCCTGAATAGAAAAGATCTATTCACGCGATCAAAAGCTTTCGCCTGATCTAGCTGTTACCATTAAAGGCAGCCCTCTGATCTTCAACCCAAACGATGGAATCCCCTGATCAACTGTAGGTTCCATCTTATAGAGCGGCCCTCTACCCCCGCACGTCTGATCCTCGGGGATCATTTAGGGAAGGGCTGTGCACAACTGATCTGCTAAAAACCTTTGCAAGAATCTTGTATCTACGCACAGCATGGTCAATGGCCGCCAGTTGCCAAGGTCAGTTGCTTCCTCTTCTTATAAAGAAGTGACAGCACACCAACAGCCATTGATCCCCCGGGACCCCGTCTCAAGGATGGCCTTCAAGACTTCGAGAACCACTGGTCCAAGTATACCCCAAAACTTGAGGTAAAACTCTGCCGGCAGCCCATCCATCCCAGGCACCTTCCCTTTTCCCATCCTCCTAAGAGCACTCTCAATCTCTTCTAGTGAGATCTGGGCCTCCATCACGTCTCTAATGTCCTCTGGCAACCGCGGGACAAGTGTTCTAAAAACACGTTTCCCTGCTCTACATCTATTTCCTTTCCTTAAATAAACCTTGGAAATGATCAGTTGTCACCCTGACCATTTCCTCTGGTTTACTTACTATCCTACCATTTTCTTTCCCTAACTCCATGCATTACCTTCCTACTCTGCCTGGCCCTAACCGACTTAAAGAACATAGCGGAACAAGTCTCATTATGTTCTAGAAAGCCACTATGCGCACGCTCCAGGAAAGCTCGAGCCTTCTGCTCCTGCAGCTCCCTGAGCTGCGCCTTTAGGGCTGCGAATCTCTCCCAGTCAATCGACCCGCCGAGGTTGCCTGCCTCGTACTCGAGTTCAATTAACCTTTGGATACGATCCACCTCCCTCCTTTCCTCCCTTTTTTTCCTTCTACAATATCCTATTATAAAAGCCCTTATCCTCCCCTTAACTAAATCCCACCACTCTAACACCCCTCGCACATGGACCGGAGGCCGTCAAGCCTCCGAAAGAAACAAAAAATGTGTCAACGAAAGCCTGCTCCTCCAGTATATCCCGATCTAACTTCCAGTACCCCCTACCGAAGAGGCAGACTGGCAACCCCACCTGCAGGAACACCCCGTCGTGATCCGTGAAGAAAACAGGCAACAGCCGCCCAGACAACTGACCCAAGACCTGGATACAAAAATGTAGTCGAGCCTCCGCGCAACCCCCCTGGAGTTGCGCCATGTAGGACCGACCATTGCCGGAGTAGTGTGCAGGCCACCATCAACCAGACCATGGCAAGCCATTAGCCCAGAGATGGCACCTGCACTGCTATCACCGCCTACCCCTAAATCTATATTAAAGTCTCTCCTATCACCAAGTGCCTGTTTGTAACACACAGGGGCGCCAGACAGTCTACCATCTCCCTCCTGTCTGCCGCCACCTGTGGCCCATACACCCCACCAACCTATATCTAGCTTCTCTAAACTTAACATCTATCCCCAAAACTCTACCCTGCATTATTACAAAGTGTTCTCTATTTTAACCTCTCTATGCCCACACAAAATCCCTACTCCTGTTGAGTGCACCCCTCCTATGCCCCAAAAGATTCCCCCTTATCCCACTCCCTCTTAAATCTACACATCCCCACCATCCCTCAGGTGAACCTCCTGTAAAAAACAGAAATCAAACCCCACACCCTCTAAATAACAAAAAACCGCCCTCCTTTTAACATTATTCCTTAACCCTAACATTTAGACTAAAAAAGAAACAGAACTATTCATTTAATTATTAACAACAAATAAAACCCCCAAAAACCAAAAGAAAAAACAGGAGACTCACCCGATGCTCCCCCTGGTCCATCTCCACCGGCGGGACGTCCTCTCCTCTCCTGACGCCCCCCGTCCTCCATCCCAACCCATGACCCAGGCAGTGTGTTGGGTCCTCCCTCCCCACCACCATCCCCCCCTCCCTGTTTGCCTCGGGGCTGCATGTAGGGGACCCCATCTCCTCAAACAGGAGTTGGGATCCCTCTAGCAAACAGCCCACCGACCCCCTCACTGGAGTCATCCCCTAAAATGCAAGGGGCTGAGGCAAACCGGGAGGACAAATTACCCCCGCCACTCTCTTAGCCCCCCTCCACACCCCTCCCTCTCACTTCCTGCCAAGCTCCCCCTCTTCATCCTTTCTTCTTTGGTGAAGGAGGTAGCGGGGAGACACAACGTCCCATCCCCGCTAAATCCTCCACCAAATCCCTAATTTTGACCTCGAGGAAGCCTGGCAGGCTGTCCCCCACTCCTTTCCCCCATCTCCCCCTCCCACCCCCTCCCCTCCCATCTCCACACCTCCCTCCGTCCCCACTCCCTCTTCCACTCCTTCTCGCACCACTGTCCCACTCTCCCTCTTCTCCGCTCCTTCCCATTCTTCCGCCTTCTTTTTCTTCTCTCCTTCTTTTTCCTTCTTTCCATCTTCACTCCTCTTTCTTTTCGCCTCTTCCTTCTTCCCTTCTTCGTCCTTCTCCGTCCTTTCCCCTGTGCCATCCGTACAATCCGCGTGCGTCCTCTCTTTCCTCCCCCCATCCCCCGCTCCCCCCCAGCTGCAGACGCGTATGACCTGTGACGAGACGGGCAATCACGCCACAGGTGTGCTCTTGAGCCACACCCGTGGCAAGCCTTGGGCTCGTCACATTCCCTGGCCTCGTGCTCTTCCGACCCACAAAATCTACACCTCTTGGCTGCACGAGGCCAGGATATGGCCATAGGCCATACAACACCTGCAGAACGGGGCTGACGTGCATAGTAGTGTTCCCTGTCAGCCCCCAGGGAGAACATCGCCGGAGAATGGAGGTAGCCATCCACACTCTTCGGGGACTCCCTGAGTAATGCCTGGAAACCTCTCTTTCCGTTCCAGAAACCCAGGGAGTCCCTGAGGTACCTCGCTGAGGAGACATTGTCCATGTACCTCCCCAGAAAGGCCCTCACCTCTTCATCTTTCACATTCGGATTGTACATGGTTACGGTGACCACCCTGAAGTTGTTCTTCGCCAGGCTGGTCACCGCATAATGGCACAGGGGTCCCGTTTTCTCCGCTTCCTTTGCCATCTTCATTACTTCGTCATGTTTTTGTTCTTTGTGAAACGTCACATCGAAAGCCTTCTCATTCGGGTTCCCTTGAAGGCAGAGCACTTCCTTCACCTCTATCCTGAGGCATCCCATCAAAATGGTCCTTCCAAATGTCTCTCTACTCCATGGCTCCATCTCCTTTTCAGTCCAGGCAAATCGTAAGGTATTTGCCATACCAATCCCCGGAAACGATCTTGTTTGCTTGTATTGATTCATTTAAAAAATAAGCTCTCTTCAGAAAGAAGCTTCAACCTGAAATGAAAAACATCTTTAATAGGAAACGGTGGAGCAACTAAAGGTGTTGGCTCTCCACATCTATCAAGACAACTGGAGCACTGGGCCAAACACTCTAAGTATGCTCTCTCTAATTCTCTCTTTCTTTCTCTCTCTCGGAGGACCAGGCCTCAGGACTACCTGGCATGATGACTCCTTGCTGTCCCCAGTCCACCTGGCCATGCTGCTGCTCCAGTTTCAACTGTTCTCCCTGCGGCTATGGAACCCTGACCTGTTCACCGGATGTGCTACCTGTCCCAAACCTGCTGTTTTCTCTCCTGTGTGTGTTCTCTGGTGTGATACAAGATGGCCAGATGAAGCAAATCTCTTCCCACATTGACCACAGCTATAAGGTTTCTCTCCTGAGTGTATTCTCTTGTGCACTCTCAGCTCTCCAGATCGACCAAAACTCTTCCCACATTGATCACAGATATATGGTTTCTCTCCTGTGTGTATTCTCTGGTGTTGAGTCAGATGGCAAGATCGACCAAACCTCTTCCCACATTGATCACAGCTATAGGGTTTCTCTCCTGAGTGTGTTCTCTGGTGTCGTGTCAGCTGGTCAGATTGAACAAAACTCTTCCCACATTGATCACAGCTATAGGGTTTCTTTCCTGTGTGTGTTCTCAGGTGTTGAGTCAGAGAGCCAGATGTTGTAAAACTCTTCCCACATTGATCACAGCTATAGGGTTTCTCTCCTGTGTGTGTTCTCTGGTGCACTGTCAGCTCTCCAGATCGACAAAAAACTCTTCCCACATTGATCACAGCTATAAGATTTCTCTCCTGTGTGTATTCTCTGATGAATTGTAATGCCTGATGAGGTGAATCTCTTCCCACAGTCAGAGCAGCAGTGAGTTCTCTTCACTGTGGGTCTCTGCAGGCGTTTATTGAGGTGTTCTGATCTGGAGAGACCCTTCTCTCCCTCTTCAGCATCATGAGGTTGTTGAGGCTCCCCAGAGGATCCACGGTAGTCCCGTATCTCTCCTGTGTGAACAACAAAGTCAGACAGATGATTAAAGGCCCACAACAGCAGAAGTCCACTGTAAAAGGTGATGCCAACAGCGTAGCTATGACGTTGTACAGCAATTGACGTCTGTAATGAATGTTAACATTATTTGACGATTGTCTTAAAATTTGCAAGAAAAGTCATATTTTTTCTTGTTTTCACATTAGTAGTAACATCGATGATTGTAGGCTAGAACTAGGATATTCATGTTGTTGAAACTCTAAACAGTGTGCCAGACTACTTTTGTTCTCCAAGGCCCCTTCTGTGTTTGCTAAAATTGTGGCACAGGTCAGTATGGGGTATTGTGTTTATAGAATAAGGTCAGTATGGGGTATTGTGTTTATAGAATAAGGTCAGTGTGGGGTATTGTGTTTATAGAATAAGGTCAGTGTGGGGTATTGTGTTTATAGAATAAGGTCAGTATGGGGTATTGTGTTTATAGAATAAGGTCAGTATGGGGTATTGTGTTTATAGAATAAGGTCGGTATGGGGTATTGTGTTTATAGAATAAGGTCAGTATGGGGTATTGTGTTTATAGAATAAGGTCAGTGTGGGGTATTGTGTTTATAGAATAAGGTCAGTGTGGGGTATTGTGTTTATAGAATAAGGTCAGTGTGGGGTATTGTGTTTATAGAATAAGGTCAGTGTGGGGTATTGTGTTTATAGAATAAGGTCAGTGTGGGGTATTGTGTTTATAGAATAAGGTCAGTATGGGGTATTGTGTTTATAGAATAAGGTCAGTATGGGGTATTGTGTTTATAGAATAAGGTCAGTATGGGGTATTGTGTTTATAGAATAAGGTCAGTGTGGGGTATTGTGTTTATAGAATAAGGTCAGTATGGGGTATTGTCTTTATAGAATAAGGTCAGTATGGGGTATTGTGTTTATAGAATAAGGTCAGTATGGGGTATTGTGTTTATAGAATAAGGTCAGTGTGGGGTATTGTGTTTATAGAATAAGGTCAGTATGGGGTATTGTGTTTATAGAATAAGGTCAGTATGGGGTATTGTGTTTATAGAATAAGGTCAGTATGGGGTATTGTGTTTATAGAATAAGGTCAGTATGGGGTATTGTGTTTATAGAATAAGGTCAGTGTGGGGTATTGTGTTTATAGAATAAGGTCAGTATGGGGTATTGTGTTTATAGAATAAGGTCAGTGTGGGTATTGTGTTTATAGAATAAGGTCAGTATGGGGTATTGTGTTTATAGAATAAGGTCAGTGTGGGGTATTGTGTTTATAGAATAAGGTCAGTGTGGGGTATTGTGTTTATAGAATAAGGTCAGTGTGGGGTATTGTGTTTATAGAATAAGGTCAGTATGGGGTATTGTGTTTATAGAATAAGGTCAGTATGGGGTATTGTGTTTATAGAATAAGGTCAGTGTGGGGTATTGTGTTTATAGAATAAGGTCAGTATGGGGTATTGTCTTTATAGAATAAGGTTGTAACCTAGGCTCCAACAGGAAATGGCCTCATTGTGTTTATAGAATATAAAACAACAGATCAGGGGTTCCACTGTGTTGTTGCAGCCTAAATGTATTTAGTTGAAAAGGCTTCCTTCCTCAGAATAGCAGCTCTGAAACAGAGCAACAAAGGGTATTTGTTTATCTCAGCATCTGTTAAATAAGGTCATTGTGCTGTATGGGTGTGTGGCTCTAGCACTCTGTAGAGTTCATTATCAATAAGGTCACGTGTGTTGAGGTATCACTAGTTTGAGTTATAGAATAAACTGTCAGTGTGGGGTATTGTGTTTAATATATAGAATAATATTCAGTATGTTCTTTAAGGTCTATATGTCTTTATAAACCAAGTTCAGTTCTGGAAACGTATTGTGTTTATAGAATAAGGTCATAGTATATATATATATTAAACCATGTTCTTTAAGGGGTATTGTGTTTATAGAATAAGGTCGAGCATCTTTTCGTGACAAAATATTGCGCTAAAACGGGCATGTTTTTTATCCAAAAATGAAATAAGGTCAACAGGTATGGGGTATATATATTAAACCATGTTCTTTAAGTTTATAGTAATAAGTTCTTTAAGTTGTAACCTAATATATTAAACCAACAGCTATATAGAAATGGCCATGTTCTTTAAGGTCTAAAGTATATATAAAATCCCAGGATATATAGTATATATATTATTAAACCATGTTCTTTAGGTCTGTATAGTATCATAAAACAACAGATCATGGGGTTCCACCATGTTCTTTAAGTTGCAGCCTAAATTAAATACACCTTTAGAGTCTGTATAGTATATATATATTAAACCATTCCTCAGAAAGCAGCTCTGAAACAGAGCAAACAAAGGTCTGATAGTATATTATTTCCATGATCTTAAGGTCTGTTAAATATATATACCCCTTTCTTTGCTGTATAGTATAGTGTGTTCTTTAAGGTCTCTAGTATATATATTAAACTGTTCTTTAAGAATAGTAGTTCATTAAACCATGTTCTTTAAGGTCTATATAGTACGGTATTCAACCATGTTCTGTTGAAGGTCTGTATGTTGGATCACTTCATTTGACCTGATAAAGTATGGGAACAGAGATGAGGAAACTAAACTTTTAAAATATATATTTGCCAGTTTAACAAGTCCTGTAGATCAGCTGTAATGAAGCATGAAATTGAAGTGTCTGGAAAGTTAATAATTTCCAAATGAAACCATGTTCTTTAAGGTCTATATAGTATATATATATTAAACCATGTTCTTTAAATCTAACTCTGTTTTATAGTATATTGGTATTTTCATTAGAATCCTTTCAGAATTTGTTCTTAGTTCTAGTAAATTTTTAAAAATTAAAATAACAGAACTCTGCTGGTTGTCCAAAACTATCAATTTGTTCAAACTAAACTACAGCATCTTTGATGTGACAAAATATTGC
Organism: Oncorhynchus gorbuscha; assembly: GCF_021184085.1. Taxonomy (NCBI): domain Eukaryota; kingdom Metazoa; phylum Chordata; class Actinopteri; order Salmoniformes; family Salmonidae; genus Oncorhynchus; species Oncorhynchus gorbuscha. The sequence continues at coordinate 141,054 of NW_025746190.1, read as the reverse complement.
TTCTTTCTCCTCCTCTCACAAAGCCCCGTTGTTTTCCTGCATCCACCAGCAGCACAGACAACCTCTTCATTAGCAGTAACGTGCCAAAAATGAGCTAGCGTTGTCCTGGTAACCATAAAGAGGGGACACAGACACATATCATTATGGATGCTGATGTCACTGTTGACATAAAGTGCTTTACAGAAACCCAGACCCAGATAGAGCAAACTGTATGCTAGACCAGACCAAGCTGTACCATCTGGTGTTCTGATCTGGAGAGACTCTTCTCTGCCTCGTCAGCATCAGGATGTTGTTGAGGCTCCCCAGAGGATCCATAATAGTCATGTCTCTCTCCTGTGTGAACAAGAACATCAAACAGATAGTGAACTTATGACCTTCTATTAAAACCATAGGGTCTTAGACGAGGCATTAGTCTCTCTAAACAGGCCCTAAAATGCAAATGTTAAAGGGTAGTTCCACGAAATGGGTGCCTTTTGACGAGATGCACTTTAATGTAGAACACGTGGAGAATTTAAAAAATCTAATTTAAAAGACCCCAAAATGTATGTACCAAAGGCAGATTGACCCTTTAATAATTTATAAAGTACTGAATAACATATTCAAGTGTAGAACTTCAGTAGAATGCCACTTTAAAACCACACATTAGTTCAACAACTGCATAGTTTGTGTCCCTGTTTAAGACAGTACTCACTGGTGTTAATCTGATATTCTGTCTCCTCCTCTTTCACTCTCAAAACGTCTTCCTTCTTCACCTCTACTGCGACAGCATCCTCTTCCTCTCTAAAATGTTCTTCCTCTGTTTCCTCAATAACATAATCTTCTTCTTTCACGACAATGTTTAGCCCCAGAGCTTCTTTCTCCGGACAGCAGACCTCCTCTTCTTTAGCAGGGGAGTAGTAGTTTAGTGAGCTCATGGTCAGGGATGTTAGGTAGCATTAGCGGCTAGGCTCAGTATCAGTGTTTAACAACTTAGCAAATTGAACAAGCAAATTAGGTTAAAGTTAACCAGTTGATACGTCAAATGAACTGCGTTTACAACACTGAGATTAGCTAATGTACATTAACATGGTCTAAAGCGTCAATCTTCTAGTTTTATGTTGTCTAGCAAGCTACCGAGGTGGTTGAAATAGTATCCGTGTTGTTGTTCCTGAAGAAGCGTCCGTCCTGTCCATTATACGTCACGCAAGAATCATCACCTGAAAGACGCTCATCGCCATCTGCTGGCTGGAGTGGGTAACGCAATTTGGAAACAATAGTTACTACACTTTTTGTGTTGGAAAGAACGTCATAATAATTTAACAATAAACAGATATATTTTCTCTTACGTCTTAAAATAATACGTTCCTGTACACAGACGTAGAAGCTTAAAATGAATATGTGGATGATGAATAAATACTTCCATGAATAGTGGAATAGTGGGTTGTGTTTTAATACACATTTGCTCTGTTCATTTTTCACATAATCTTTATCTAGATGTGACGGTACTCTTCCCTGAAAACTAATCCCTTAAAGCTACACTCTTTAAGATACAAATCACCCTGTAAACAATAGAGCAAATGCAGCGCATGCAAATAGAACTTGATAATCTGTGGTGCTTTACACTGAGTTGACAAAACATTAAGAACACCTGCTCCTTCCATGACATAAACTGACTAGGTGAATCCAGGTGAATCCTGGCTAAGTTGACAAAACAGGGGTGTGTTATGACATCATATAGAACTACTCAGACATTCCAAATATCACTTGATTATCAGAGGGGTGTATTATGACATCATATAGAACTACTCAGACATTCCAAATCAGGCTTCATCCACATCATGAAGGTGGATATTGATCCAACCATTTCCAAAGTAATGACCGGGCTGATGGAAACAGGATATACCTGTACACTTTTATAAATGCCGACAGACGATTTGTTGGAAACAGGTGGGGTCATTTTGTTTGCCAAAAATATATTGAACGAAGAATTCAAAGTAATGCACAAAATATATTGATGAATTTGATTCACAGTGGTGTGTTCATCCTGAAGTTCAAATAATAATAGCTGTTTGGATTCTGACACACAGTTCATGACGAATGGACTGTTGTTATACATTTCCGTGATTAGTGAGGATAAGGGTAGATTTATTGGACTGTTGTCATACATTTCCGTGATTAGTGAGGATAAGGGTAGATTTATTGGACTGTTGTCATACATTTCCGTGATTAGTGAGGATAAGGGTAGATTTATTGGACTGTTGTTCAACCCCTATTGTACACCTTTTTCACCTTAAAATATTTAATAGATTGAACTTCAATAAATAATACTTTCCTGTACACAGAAGTAGAAGCTTAATATGAACATGTATATTGATTGAATTTAATAGACACTTTGTAAAACACATACATAAGGTTGCTAGCTGGTGACCACTAGGCCACCCTGATTCCACATACATAAGGTTGCTCCAGCTGGTGACCACTAGGCCACCCTGCCTCCTCCACATACATAAGGTTGCTCCAGCTGGTGACCACTTTACCCTGCCGCCTCCACATACATAAGGTTGCTCCAGCTGGTGACCACTAGGCCACCCTGCCGCCTCCACATACATATTAGGTTGCTCCAGCTGGTGACCACTAGGCCACCTTGCCGCCTCCACATACATAAGGTTGCTCCAGCTGGTGACCACTAGGCCACCCTGCCGCCTCCACATACATAAGGTTGCTCCAGCTGGTGACCACTAGGCCACCCTGCCTCCTCCACATACATAAGGTTGCTCCAGCTGGTGACCACTAGGCCACCCTGCCGCCTCCACATACAATTTAAGAAAATCATGAAGGATAACACAATCATGCTTAACAGATATATATATATATATAAACACACAAGACAATCACAATATAATAAACAGCAGGCACCAAAAATTGCAGACCATATGCCATACCGGGCATTTCCCTCTCCCCTCCACCTACTTTAATCTTACCACTCACTTTTGAGACATGCTACAATTTAGCCATTTTTTGTCAGTGAGAATTTGACCCATGGCGGTTATATGTACCAAATTCTTTGGGAGATTATTCAGAATGTCAGCTGAGTATAAAAACCATGTCTTACCACTTTAAATGTAAAAGGAACAGCGCCAGTTTAACTCCTTCTAGTTGAATAGCTATGGATAGGCCATAACTTCTACACCTGCATTGCTTGCTCTTTGGGGTTTTATAGGCTGAGTTTCTGTACAGCACTTTGTGACATCAGCTGATGTAAGAAGGGCTTTAAAAAATACATTTGATTACATTTGTTTGATTACTAAGTCAAAGTAGTTACAATAGTATCTGGGAACCATACTGTGGACAATCTGATGTACAAGACTATTTTATCTGAGTGACTCTCTCCTCCACTTTAAGCCATCTAAGGCTTTCAAAGTGGGAATAGTCAAGATGCGTAAGTGCTGGAAGTTGTCTGCAATTTATTTTGTATTATCTTGGGGGGTACTACTGTCTCAGGAAGAGCATGCATAGTCAAAGTGGCACTGAACAAGAGCCCCTGCCAATGTCCACATTGCATTCTTATCCAGATATTTGGAGGTTCTAGCCAGGAACCTAATTTTATGGTTCACTTTGGTAATAACATTTTGTGCCATGATCTCCCCTGTCAGATGGTTATCTGGCACACATCCAAGATACTTAACATAGTCTTTTGCTGCGACTACTATTTCACCTACTACCACCTTAAATTTCCTCAGTTTCACTTTGGAACCGAACAAGATGGACTCTGTTTTTCCAAGGTGAAGTGACAGCTTATTGTCATTATTGCCATTTACTGACATTCAGAAGTTCAGCACTGAGGGCTTTCTCAACCATATCTTTGTCTTTGGGAAACCAGAATCATCTGCATATAGGAAAAGGTCACATGTACAGGCAGATTTCATATCATTTATATACAATATAAATAAAAGTGGACCCAGTAAACGCCCTTGGGGAACCCCGCAGTTCCAGATTTTGGGTTTAGACAGGGTCCCATCCACATTCCACTATCTGTTTTCTTCCTTGCAGGTAAGGGCTGACCCCAATTCACTGCTAAGTTGTTAAAGCCAATCCAAACTTCCCAATGCTGCCCCCAAGCCCTAAGAAGTTAAAGCCCATTGCTCTTAGTTTGATGAACAGAATCTCATGATCCACTGTATCGAACGCCTTTTGAAGATCTAACATAACCGTACCACAAAATGTTCCTCTGTCTACTTCCTTCCTTATGTGCTCAGTCAGATATAGTAGGCGGGTGTCAGTGGAATGGGATTTCCTGAAGCCAGATTGGAGCTCATATAATAGGTAATGTCAGTCAGATATAGTAGGCGGGTGTCAGTGGAATGGGATTTCCTGAAGCCCGATTGGAGCTCATACAGTAGGTAATGTCAGTCAGATATAGTAGGTGGGTGTCAGGTGGAATGGGATTTCCTGAAGCCAGATTGGAGCTCATATAGTAGGTAATGTGAAGAAATAGAACTGTCAATCTGCTTGAACATAATCTTTTCCGTGACCTTCGATAAAGCACACGGGATTGAGAGTCGGCCGATAGTTTCCATTATCTAACGTATTCTCTTTTTTTTATATAAAGGAATGACCCTTGCAGGTTTTAGTTCACTGGGAAATACCCCTAGTTCAAATAGACAGATTCACACTGTGAGTTACACATGATAATACAGCAGCATCCTTTAGAAAATCTGCCAGGAATCTTGTCAAGGCCCGTTGCTATGGAATGGTCAAGTTCGTTCAGCCTTTCTAGCACAGTTCACTCAAGACACCTTTTCAAATGAAAAAAATCATCTACTTGAATACCCTGCTGTGAGTAAAACTGCTGGACATGACCCTCCCCCATAGCAACCTGATTGACAAGGTAACTTGCTAACTAATGTGTTAGCTATAGTTGTAAAATGATGGCGTTGACAAACCTTTACAGATGCACAATTGAGAGCATCCTGTCAGGCTGTATCACTGCCCACAACTACAAAGCTCTCCAGAGGGTGGTGCGATCTGCCCAATGCATTATCAGGGGCAAACTTCTCGACCTCCAACAGCACCTGATGCCATAGGAAGACCAAAAATAACATCAACCACCTGAGCCACTGTCTGTTCGCCCCGCTATCATCCAGAAGGCGAGGTCAGTACAGGTGCATCAAAACTGGGACCGAGAGACTGAAGCAGCATATATCTCAAGGCCATCAGACTGTTAAACAGCCATCACTAGCACATTAGAGGCTGCTGCCTATTGGCATAGACCAGAAATCACTGGCCACTTTAAGGAATGAAACACTAGTCACTTTAATAATGTTTACATATCTGGCATTACTCATCTCATATGTACATACTGTATTCTATACTATTCTACATTATCTTAGTCTATGCATTACTCATCTCATATGTACATACTGTATTCTATACTATTCTACTGTATCTTAGTCTATGCATTACTCATCTCATATGTATATACTGTATTCTATACTATTCTACTGTATCTTAGTCTATTCATTACTCATCTCATATGTACATACTGTATTCTATACTATTCTACTGTATCTTAGTCTATGCATTACTCATCTCATATGTATATACTGTATTCTATACTATTCTACTGTATCTTAGTCTATGCATTACTCATCTCATATGTATATACTGTATTCTATACTATTCTACTGTATCTTAGTCTATGCATTACTCATCTCATATGTATATACTGTATTCTATACTATTCTACTGTATCTTAGTCTATGCTTACTTCTCACTGTATATACTGTATTCTATACTATTCTACTGTATCTTCCCTATGCATCTATATACTGCTACTGTATTTAGTCTATGCATTACTCATCTCATATGTATATACTGTATTCTATACTATTCTACTGTATCTTAGTCTATGCATTACTCATCTCATATGTATATACTGTATTCTATACTATTCTACTGTATCTTAGTCTATGTATTACTCATCTCATATGTATATACTGTATTCTATACTATTCTACTGTATCTTAGTCTATGCATTACTCATCTCATATGTATATACTGTATTATATACTATTCTACTGTATCTTAGTCTATGCATTACTCATCTCATATGTATATACTGTATTCTATACTATTCTACTGTATCTTAGTCTATGGGATTACTCATCTCATATGTATATACTGTATTCTATACTATTCTACTGTATCTTAGCTATGCATTACTCATCTCATATGTATATACTGTATTCTATACTATTCTACTGTATCTTAGTCTATGCATTACTCATCTCATATGTATATACTTATTCTATACTATTCTACTGTATCTTAGTCTATGCATTACTCATCTCATATGTATATACTGTATTATATACTATTCTACTGTATCTTAGTCTATTCATTACTCATCTCATATGTACATACTGTATTCTATACTATTCTACTGTATCTTAGTCTATGCATTACTCATCTCATATGTATATACTGTATTCTATACTATTCTACTGTATCTTAGTCTATGCATTACTCATCTCATATGTATATACTGTATTATATACTATTCTACTGTATTCTACTGTATCTTAGTCTATGCATTACTCATCTCATATGTATATACTGTATTCTATACTATTCTACTGTATCTTATTCATTACTCATCTCATATGTACATTACTCATTCTACTCATCTTAGTCTATGCATTATCATCTCACATGTATTACTGTATATAGAGGGTTCTACTGTATCTTAGTCTATGCATTACTCATCTCATATGTATATACTGTATTCTATACTATTCTACTGTATCTTAGTCTATGCATTACTCATCTCATATGTATATACTGTATTCTATACTATTCTACTGTATCTTAGTCTATGCATTACTCATCTCATATGTATATACTGTATTCTATACTATTCTACTGTATCTTAGTCTATGCATTACTCATCTCATATGTATATACTGTATTATATACTATTCTACTGTATCTTAGTCTATGCATTACTCATCTCATATGTATATACTGTATTCTATACTATTCTACTGTATCTTAGTCTATGCATTACTCATCTCATATGTATATACTGTATTCTATACTATTCTACTGTATCTTAGTCTATGTATTACTCATCTCATATGTATATACTGTATTCTATACTATTCTACTGTATCTTAGTCTATGCATTACTCATCTCATATGTATATACTGTATTATATACTATTCTACTGTATCTTAGTCTATGCATTACTCATCTCATATGTACATACTGTATTCTATACTATTCTACTGTATCTTAGTCTATGTATTACTCATCTCATATGTATATACTGTATTCTATACTATTCTACTGTATCTTAGTCTATGCATTACTCATCTCATATGTATATACTGTATTCTATACTATTCTACTGTATCTTAGTCTATGCATTACTCATCTCATATGTATATACTGTATTCTATACTATTCTACTGTATCTTAGTCTATGCATTACTCATCTCATATGTATATACTGTATTATATACTATTCTACTGTATCTTAGTCTATTCATTACTCATCTCATATGTACATACTGTATTCTATACTATTCTACTGTATCTTAGTCTATGCATTACTCATCTCATATGTATATACTGTATTCTATACTATTCTACTGTATCTTAGTCTATGCATTACTCATCTCATATGTATATACTGTATTATATACTATTCTACTGTATTCTACTGTATCTTAGTCTATGCATTACTCATCTCATATGTATATACTGTATTCTATACTATTCTACTGTATCTTAGTCTATGCATTACTCATCTCATATGTATATACTGTATTCTATATATACTGTATTCTATACTATTCTACTGTATCTTAGTCTATGCATTACTCATCTCATATGTATATACTGTATTCTATACTATTCTACTGTATCTTAGTCTATGCATTACTCATCTCATATGTATATACTGTATTCTATACTATTCTACTGTATCTTAGTCTATGCATTACTCATCTCATATGTATATACTGTATTATATACTATTCTACTGTATCTTAGTCTATGCATTACTCATCTCATATGTATATACTGTATTCTATACTATTCTACTGTATCTTAGTCTATGCATTACTCATCTCATATGTATATACTGTATTCTATACTATTCTACTGTATCTTAGTCTATGCATTACTCATCTCATATGTATATACTGTATTCTATACTATTCTACTGTATCTTAGTCTATGCATTACTCATCTCATATGTATCTTAGTCCGTTCCGCTCTGACATCGCTATACGTATTCATTCTTAATTCATTCCTACTACTTCTAACAAATGGTAAAATTACAGACACTACCATCTTACATTACTTCTAACAAATGGTAAAATTACAGACACTACCATCTTACACTACTTCTAACAAATGTGTCAAATATGGCTATTGGATCTTCCCAGACTCTTATCATCGGATGGGCCCCAGCCATCAATCTGCAAGGCTCTTTTGATCTGTGGAACCTTGCAAGTTGATTAGTAACAATAGATTCATAAAGTATTTGCTTGTTAGTTTGATGAAAATATAATTGAAACTTAAAAGTGAAAATTATTTTGTTTAGAATTTATTTCCTGTTGGGAAGTTTACATTATAGGACCATTCAGGACACTACTGTGATACACATCCCTGTGATATCCTGTGATATACATCCCTATGATATCCTATGATACTATGATATACATCCCTATGATATCCTATGATACTATGATATACATCCCTGTGATATCCTATGATACTGTGATACACATCCCTGTGATATCCTATGATACTATGATACACATCCCTGTGATATCCTATGATACACATCCCTATGATATCCTATGATACACATCCCTGTGATATCCTATGATACTATGATATACATCCCTGTGATATCCTATGATACTGTGATACACATCCCTGTGATATCCTATGATACTATGATACACATCCCTGTGATATCCTATGATACACATCCCTATGATATCCTATGATATACATCCCTGTGATATCCTATGATACACATCCCTATGATATCCTATGATACACATCCCTGTGATATCCTATGATACTATGATATACATCCCTGTGATATCCTATGATACTATGATACACATCCCTATGGGCCAGTGCTTAATTATCCCCAAAATCAGTCTGAGAGAAGTTTATTTACATAAAAATACATGCAGTAGAGAAAACACTGGAAAGTCAATACCTAACACAAATTTCCCGAGTCTCTCCACCACGTATCAGCCTTGCACCTCTCCGATGTTCCACTGTTCAGAGCCTAAATCTGTCCTCTTTCCTACTGTTCAGCAGCCTAAATCTGTCCTCTTTCCTACTGTTCAGTAGCCTAAATCTGTCCTCTTTCCTACTGTTCAGCAGCCTAAATCTGTCCTCTTTCCTACTGTTCAGAGCCTAAATCTGTCCTCTTTCCTACTGTTCAGCAGCCTAAATCTGTCCTCTTTCCTACTGTTCAGCAGCCTAAATCTGTCCTCTTTCCTACTGTTCAGAGCCTAAATCTGTCCTCTTTCCTACTGTTCAGAGCCTAAATCTGTCCTCTTTCCTACTGTTCAGCAGCCTAAATCTGTCCTCTTTCCTACTGTTCAGCAGCCTAAATCTGTCCTCTTTCCTACTGTTCAGAGCCTAAATCTGTCCTCTTTCCTACTGTTCAGCAGCCTAAATCTGTCCTCTTTCCTACTGTTCAGCAGCCTAAATCTGTCCTCTTTCCTACTGTTCAGAGCCTAAATATGTCCTCTTTCCTACTGTTCAGAGCCTAAATCTGTCCTTTCCTACTGTTCAGAGCCTAAATCTGTCCTCTTTCCTACTGTTCAGAGCCTAAATCTGTCCTACTTTCCTAAATCTGTTCACTGTTCAGCCTAAATCTGTCCTCTTTCCTACTGTTCAGTAGCCTAAATCTGTCCTCTTTCCTACTGTTCAGTAGCCTAAATCTGTCCTCTTTCCTACTGTTCAGTAGCCTAAATCTGTCCTCTTTCCTACTGTTCAGCAGCCTAAATCTGTCCTCTTTCCTACTGTTCAGCTAAATCTTTCCTACTGTTCAGCAGCCTAAATCTGTCCTCTTTCCTACTGTTCAGAGCCTAAATCTGTCCTCTTTTTCCTACTGTTCAGCAGCCTAAATCTGTCCTCTTTCCTACTGTTCAGCAGCCTAAATCTGTCCTCTTTCCTACTGTTCAGCAGCCTAAATCTGTCCTCTTTCCTACTGTTCAGCAGCCTAAATCTGTCCTCTTTCCTACTGTTCAGCAGCCTAAATCTGTCCTCTTTCCTACTGTTCAGCAGCCTAAATCTGTCCTCTTTCCTACTGTTCAGTTCAGCCTAAATCTGTCCTCTTTCCTACTGTTCAGAGCCTAAATCTGTCCTCTTTCCTACTGTTCAGCAGCCTAAATCTGTCCTCTTTCCTACTGTTCAGAGCCTAAATCTGTCCTCTTTCCTACTGTTCAGAGCCTAAATCTGTCCTCTTTCCTACTGTTCAGCAGCCTAAATCTGTCCTCACTGTTCAGCCTAAATCTGTCCTCTTTCCTACTGTTCAGCAGCCTAAATCTGTCCTCTTTCCTACTGTTCAGCAGCAGCAGCCTACATCCTGATCTCCTGTGTGTTTTATCTCATGTGTTCTCATGTTACCTAACTGATCAAAATGATTTCCACACTGGGAGCAGTGGTAAGGCTTCTCCCCTGTGTGTGTATTCTCTCATGCCGTTTGAGGTCCCCTAACTGGTTAAAACCCTTTCCACACTGGGAGCAGTGGTAAGATTTCTCTCCTGTGTGTATTCTCTCGTGTTTTTTAAGGTAGCTTTTCTGATTAAAACCCTTTCCACACTGGGAGCAGTGGTAAGGCTTCTCCCCTGTGTGTATTATCTCATGTGTTTTCAGGTTACATAAGTGGATAAAACGGTTTCCACACTGAGAGCAGTGGTAAGGCTTCTCCCCTGTATGTATTATCTCATGTGTTTTCAGGTTACGTAAGTGGGTAAAACTCTTTCCACACTGGGAGCAGTGGTAAGGCTTTTCTCCTGTGTGTATTCTTTCATGTCGTTTCAGGTCACCTAAGTGGTTATAACCCTTTTCACACTGGGAGCAATAGTACAGATGTTCTCCTGTGTGTATTCTCTCATGTCGTTTCAGGTCACCTAACTGGTTACAACCCTTCCCACACTGGGAGCAGTGGTAAGGCTTTTCTCCTGTGTGTACTCTCTCGTGTTTTTTCAGGTAGCTTTTCTGGTTAAAACTCTTTCCACACTGGGAGCAGCAGTAAGGCTTATCACCTTTGTGTACTTGCTCATGTGTTTTCAGGTTATTTAAGTGGGCAAAATTCTTTCCACACTGGGAGCAATGGTAAGGCTTCTCCCCTGTGTGTATTCTCTCATGTCTTTTCAGGTTACGTAAGTGGGTAAAACTCCTTCCACACTGGGAGCAGCAGTACAGCTTTTCTCCTGTGTGTATTCTCTCATGCGTTTTCAGATTACACAAGTAGGTAAAACTCTTTCCACACTGGGAGCAGTGGTAAGGCCTCTCCTCTGTGTGTATTCTCTCGTGTTTTTTCAGGTAGCTTTTCTGGTTAAAACTCTCTCCACACTGGGAGCAGTTGTAAGGCTTCTTCCCTGTGTGTATTATCTCGTGTTGTTTCAGGTCCCATAACCGGTTACAACCCTTTCCACAGTGGGAGCACTGGTGTCTTCTTGCTGGTTTGGACGTCCCTGGCTCTGGTTCCTCCGAGTCTGGTCTTTCTCCTGCCAAAGATAGTGTGTTTTTTAAAATAGAGACCTGAATGAAACCTCCACATGATAAAATGGCCTTGCTACGAGAGTAAATCCTAATAAGATCCCTCAATAACCTAAGGCCAGTTTTAACAATCTTGGTGCGACGCTAGATTCCTATCAAGCAGGAAGTTCTAAATATATAACCCTCATAGCTGTATGATACAGGATGTGACCTAAACACTTCCTTAAAGTGAAAATAAGTCAATAAAACATTGTGTAGAAGTCCAAAACTAGTGTTTACGTCGAAGACAGAAAGCACATCAGTAACATCTACCCATTGTTGAAAGGGTTCGACACGCTATTTAATTGTTTATATCTTGACTATCACTGACGTCATTACATTTTGGCTAAAGTAAAAAAAATAAGAAGGTGAAATATTTTGAGTAGATGTTCCTAAAAACTGATAGTAACTATATATAGTAAGTTTATATACAGCCATATTATAAAGTCTGAAAGGGCTTGTTCGTTCACATGAATTCACTATGACATCATCATATGTTTCTAAAACTGATAGAAACTACACTGAACAAAAAATATAAACGCAACATGTAAAGTGAGGCAATCGAGGCAAAGGGTGGCTAATTTTAAGAATCTCAAATATAAAATATATTTAATTGTTTAACATGTTTTTGGTTACTACATGATTCCATTATGTGTTATTTCATAGTTGATGTCTTCATTATTATTCTACAATGTAGAAAAGAGTACAAATAAAACACCTGGAATGATTTGGTGTACCCAAACTTTTGACTGGTACTGTAAATTCCTCTACCATAAGCTGCCTCCAACGCAGTCTTAGAGAAATTGCCAGTACTTCCAACCGGCCTAACGCAGACCACACCCACCCAGGACCTCCACATCAGGCTTCTTCACCTGCGGGAGACTGAGACCAGCCACCTGGACAGCTGATGAAACCAAGTAGAATGTCTCTCTGTCATAAAGCCCTTTTGAAGGGAAAAACTCATTCTGATTGGCTGTGCCTGATTCCATTATTCCATTAAACATCTACGAGAACTCAGGACAGCGGTTACTCACCCCGTACTGGAGAAATACTTTTCATTTATTGTGGACCTGGGATTCCTAGGACTGCATTCTGATGAAGTTCATCAAAAGTAAGGAAACATTTATCATGTATTTTCTGGATTCTGTTGACTCCAACATGGCGGCTAATTTGGCTAATGTTCTGAGCTCCGTCTCAGATTATTGCATGGGTTGCTTTTTTGTTATGTTTTTTTTTAAATCTGACACAGCGGTTGAATTAAGAATTATCTAGAATTCCAGCGGTTGAATTAAGGAGAGTATATCTAGAATTCCAGCAGTATAAGAGGTATATCTAGAATTCCAGCGGTTGAATTAAGGAGAGGTATATCTATAATTCCAGCGGTTGAATTAAGGAGAGGTATATCTATAATTCCAGCGGTTGAATTAAGGAGAGGTATATCTATAATTCCAGCGGTTGAATTAAGGAGAGGTATATCTATAATTCCAGCGTTGAATTAAGGAGAGGTATATCTATAATTCCAGCTTGAATTAATATATCTAGAATTAAGGAGAGGTATATCATAATTCCATGTGTATAAATTATCATCATCTCCATTTATGATGATTATTTCTGTTGAAAAGATGTGGCTATGCAAAATCACTTGATGTTTCTGGAACTAGTGAACGTAATGCGCCAATGTAAACTCAGATTTTTTTTATATAAATTTGAACTTTATCAAACAAAACCTACATGTATTGTGTAACATGAAGTCCTATGAGTGACATCTGATGAAGATAATTCAAGGTTAGTGATTCATTTTATCTCTATTTCTGCTTTTGTGACTGCTATATTTCGCTGGAAAATGGCTGTGCTTGTTGTGGTTTGGTGGAGACCTAACATAATCGTTTGTAGTGCTTTCGCTGAAAAGCCTATTTGAAATCAGACACTTTGGTGGGATTAACAACAAGATTAACTTTAAAATGATATAAAACACATGTATGTTTTATGGAATTGTAATTATGAGATTTCTGTGGTTTGAACTTGGCACCCTCTATTTTCACCGGTAGCAGGATTGCAGCCATAACAAGTTAACTGACTTTCCTAGTTAAATAAAGGTTAAATAAAAACATAAGCAAACAGGAAAACACTCATCCAGAGGCGGCGCTCCTAGTGGCCGGGGACTTTAATGCAGGAAACTCTAATCCGTTTTACCTACTTTCTACCAGCGCGTAAAATGTGCAACCAGAGGTTAAAAAAAAACTTGAGACCACCTTTACATACTAAAGGTCGACCGACTAAAAGACCAATTAATCGACTGATAAATTAGGGCCGATTTCAAGTTCATAACAATCAGTAATCGGCCTTTTTGGACACCGATTATGGCCGATTACATTGCAATCTACGAGGAAACTGCATGGCAGGCTGACTTCCTGTCACGGCAGGCTGACTTCCTGTTACGGCAGGCTGATACGGCAGGCTGACTTCCTGTTACGGCAGGCTGACTTCCTGTGACGAGAGTGCAGTGTCAAAAGGACCTCGTGGCTGCACGGAGCCACGGTAAGTTGCTAGCTAGCATTAAACGTATCTTAAAGAAACCAATCAATCATAATCACTAGTTAACGTACACATGGTGAATGATATTACTAGGTTAACTAGCTTGTCCTGCGTTGCATATAATCAATGTAGTGCCTGTTCATTTATCACAGAATCACAGCCTACTTCAACTTTGAGGGAGTTTGGCCCCCCAATGGTGGAACAAACTCCCTCACGACGCCAGGACAGCGGAGTCAATCACCACCTTCCGGAGACACCTGAAACCCCACCTCTTTAAGGAATACCTAGGATAGGATAAAGTAATCCTTCTACCCCCCCCACCCCTTAAAAGATTTAGATGCACTATTGTAAAGTGGCTGTTCCACTGGATGTCATAAGGTGAATGCACCAATTTGTAAGTCGCTCTGGAGAAGAGTGTCTGCTAAATGACTTAAATGTAAAATGTAAATGTAAAACTTCGCCAAATGGGTGATGATTTCACAAAAAGTGCATTGCTGAAAAAAAAGCACAATCTTTGTACCAATGTACCTAATCATAAACATCAATGCCGTTCTTAAAATCAATACACAGAAGTCTATATTTTTAAACCTGCATATTTAGTTAAAAGAAATTCATGTTAGCAGGCAATATCATCTCGGGATATTGTGTCACTTCTCTTGCGTTTAGTGTAAGCAGAGTCATGTTAGCAGGCAATATCATCTCGGGATATTGTGTCACTTCTCTTGCGTTCAGTGTAAAAGCAGAGTCAGGCTAAATGGAACGGTTCCGTATTTCACTGAAAGAATAAACGTTTTGTCCTCAATGATAGTTTCCGGACTTTACCAGATCAATGACCAAAGGCTCGTATTTCTGTGTTCATTATATTATAGTTAAGTCTATGATTTGATATTTGACAGAGTAGACTGACTGAGCGGTGGTAGGCAGCAGCAGGCTCGTAAGCATGAATACAAACAGCATTTTACTGCGTTTGCCAGCAGCTCTTAGCAATGCTTGAAGCACAGCGCTGTTTATGACTTCAAGCCTATCAACTCCCGAGATTAGGCTGGCAATACTATAGTGCCTATAAGAACATCCAATAGTCAAAGGTGAATGAAATACAAATAGTGTAGAGGGACGGAAGCTATACTGTTACACTGGCAATACTATAGTGCCTATAAGAACATCCAATAGTCAAAGGTGAATGTAATACAAATGGTATAGAGCGACATAGTCGTAGTGCCATAATTCCTATAATAATAATATAATAATAATATATAATTCCTACAACCTAAAACTTATTAACTGGGAATATTAACTGGGAATATTGAAGAACTGGGAATATTGAACCACCAGCTTTCATATGGTTTCATGTTCTGAGCAAGGAACTTAAAAGTTAAATTTTTTACATAGCACATATTGCACTTTTACTTCTCCAACACTGTGTTTTTGCATTATTTAAACCAAATTGAACATGTTTCATTATTTATTGATGTATTATATTAAGTTCAAATAAAAGTTTAATTGTTCATTCAGTATTGTTGTAATTGTCATATATATATAAATATGTCGATTAATCGTAGCGACTTTTTTTGGTCTCCAATAAATCGGAATTGGCGTTGAAAAATCATAAATCGGTCGACCTCTCGTCCCCACAGTGACTGTACGTACATACCCCAACCAGAAGTCATGGATTACAGGCAACATCCCCACTGAGATAAAGGGTAGAGCTGCCGCTTTCAAGGAGCGGGACTCTAATCCGGGAAGTTTATCAGAAATCCCGCTATGCCCTCCAACGAACCATCAAACAGGCAAAATGTCAATACAGGACTAAGATCGAATCGTACTACAATGAGGTTCGTCGGATATATGCAGGGTTTGTAAGCTATACAGACTACAAAGAGAAGCACAGCCATGAGCTGCCCAGTGACACGAGCCTACCAGATGAGCTAAATTACTTCTATGCTCGCCTCGAGGCAAGTAACACTGAAGCATGCATCAGCTGTTCCGGGTCAACATTCCCAAGGCAGCAGGGCCAGACGGATTCCCCAGGTGTGTACTCCAAGCATGCGCTGACCAACTAGCAAGTGTCTTCACTGACATTTTCAACCTGTCCCTGACCGAGTCTGTAATACCAACATGTTTCAAGCAGACAGCAGGGTAGCCTAAGGGTTAGAGCGTTGGACTAGTAACCGGAAGGTTGCAAGTTCAAATCCCCGAGCTGACAAGGTATAAATCTGCCGTTCTGCCCCTGAACAGGCAGTTAAACCCAATGGCCGTCATTGAAAATAAGAATTTGTTCTTAACTGACTTGCCTAGTTAAATAAAGGTAAAATTAAAATAAAGACCACCATAGTTCCTGTGTTCATGAACACTAACTAAGGTAACCTACCTAAATTACCAGGACATGTACTCCGAGGATGTGCTGACCAACTGGTGTCTTCACTGACATTTTCAACCTCTCCCTGTCTGAGTCTGTAATACCAATGTTTCAAGCAGACCACCATAGTCCCTGTACCCAAGAACACTAAGGTAACCTGTCTAAATGACTACCGACCCGTAGCACTCACGTCTGTAGCCATGAAGTGCCTTGAAAGGCTGGTCATGGCGCACATCTACACCAGTAACCCAAGACCCACTCCAATTTTCAAACAGATCCACAGATGATGCCATCTCTATTGCACTCCTCACTGCCCTTTCCCACCTGGACAAAAGGAACACTAATGTGAGAATGCTGTTGATTGACTACAGCTCAGCGTTCAACACCATTGTGCCCTCAAAGCTCATCACTGAGCTAAGGACCCTGGGACTAAACACATCCCTCTGCAACTGGATCCTGGACTTCCTGACGGGCCGCCCCCAGGTGGTAAGGGAAGGTAACAACACATTAGCCACGCTGATCCTCAACACAGGGGCCACCCAGGGGTGTGTACTCCCTGTTCAATCATGACTGCACGGCCAGGCACGACTCCAACACCATCATTAAGTTAGCCGATGACAACATCGGCTTCTATAGGGAGGAGGTCAGAGACTTGGTCGTGTAGTGCCAGGACAACAACCTCTCCTTCACTGTGATCAAGACAAAAGGAGATGATTGTAGACTACAGGAAAAGGAGGACCGAGCCCCCACTCTCATCGACGGGCTGCAGTGGAAGAGGTTGAGAGCTTCAAGTTCCTTGAGGTCCACATCACCAACAAACTAATATGGTCCAGACACTCTAAGAAAGTCGTGAAGAGGGCACGACAAAGCCTATTCCCCCTCAGGAGACTGAAAAGATTTGGCATGGGTCCATCAGATCCTCAAAAGGTTCAACAACTGCACCATCGAGAGTATGACTGACTGGTTGCATCTGGTATGGCAACTGCTTGACCTCCGACCGCAAGGAACTACAGAGGGTAGTTGAGTACAGCCCAGTACATCACCAAGCAATCTGCCATCCAGGACCCCTATACAAGGTGGTGTCAGAGGAAGGCCCCTAAAAATTGTCAAAAGACTTCAGCCACCCAAAAGTCAAAGACTGTTCTCTCTTTTACAGCACGGCAAGCGGTACCAGAGCGCCAAGTCTAGGACCAAAAGGCTCCTCAACAGCACGGCAGGCGGTACCAGAGCGCCAAGTCTAGGACCAAAAGGCTCCTCAACAGCACGGCAGGCGGTACCAGAGCGCCAAGTCTAGGACCAAAAGGCTCCTCAACAGCACGGCAGGCGGTACCAGAGCGCCAAGTCTAGGACCAAAAGGCTTTTTTCCCGGTTGTGTAAACAACAACAGTAATTGAGTGGGCAGCGTTCATATATGGTCGATTCAGTGGGAAAGTCAACCTGAACATGTTAACGGAGGTGAGAACGTGCCGTAAACTCACTCCACAGCTTGAAACGTCACAGATGGAGCTGTCCAACTGGTACCTTTTAAACTCACTCCACAGCTTGAAACGTCACAGATGGAGCTGTCCAACTGGTACCTTTTAAACTCACTCCACAGCTTGAAACGTCACAGATGGAGCTGTCCAACTGGTACCTTTAAACTCACTCCACAGCTTGAAACGTCACAGATGGAGCTGTCCAACTGGTACCTTTTAAACTCACTCCACAGCAAAACGTCACAGATGGAGCTGTCCAACTGGTACCTTTAAACTCACTCCACAGCTTGAAACGTCACAGATGGAGCTGTCCAACTGGTACCTTTTAAACTCACTCCACAGCTTGAAACGTCACAGATGGAGCTGTCCAACTGGTACCTTTTAAACTCACTCCACAGCTTGAAACGTCACAGATGGAGCTGTCCAACTGGTACCTTTTAAACTCACTCCACAGCTTGAAACGTCACAGATGGAGCTGTCCAACTGGTACCTTTTGTATCGCTCCATCGGTTCATTGTCAAGGAGAGTGGTCATATGTGATGAGAAGCAGAGGATCACTAGTTAGAGTCCAGTATGGGGACAGTGGAATAAACTAAACTGTAAGCAACACACCGATGTCAATAAAGTGAAGTCATCAAAACTAGTTTTTCAACCACTCCACAAATGTCTTATTTCACTTATAATTCACTGTATCACAACTCCAGTGGGTCAGGAGTTTACATACACTAAGTTGACTGTGCCTTTAAACAGCTTGGAAAATTCCCGAAAATTATTATGTTATGGCTTTAGAAGCTTCTGATTGGCTAATTGACATCAATTGAGCCAACTGGAGGTGTACCTGTGGATGTATTTCAAAGGCCTACCTTCAAACTCAGTGCCTCTTTGCTTGACATCATGGTAAAATCAAAAGAAATCAGCCAAGACATCAGAAAAAAAATGTAGACCTCTACAAGTCTGGTTCATCATTGGGAGCAATTTCCAAATGCCTGAAGGTACCACGTTTATCTGTACAAACAATAGTACGCAAGTATAAACACCATGGCACCACGCAGCCTTCATACTGCTCAGGAAGGAGACGCGTTCTGTCTCCTAGAGATGAAACGTTTGACCCAAGTTAAATCATTTAAAGGCAATGCTACCAAATACAAATGGAGTGTATGGGTGGTTGCCTCCTCTTGGTCTCAGGCTAAACTTCTGACCCACTGGGAATGTGATGAAAGAAATAAAAGCTGAAATAAATCTCTCTACTATTATTCTGACATTTCACATTCTTAAAAATAAAATGGTGAACTAACCTAAAACAGGGAAATTTTACTATGATTAAATGTCAGGAATTGTGAAACTGAGTATAAATGTATTTGGCTAAGGTGTATGTAAACGTCCGACTGCAACTGTACATTTGCATGTTTACCACGTTCTGTAGATCAGACGTTAATGAAGCAATGCAGAACACATTGAAGTGTCTGGAGTTTTGTCTGCCGCTTCAAAAGTCTTGTAAAGATGGGGGAGGGTTGACTGGGACAGGCAATGTAACATCCAGAATCATAAAACACGGGACGAGATGTTAAAAACTGTCCATTGTGCCAATAGATGGAATGCACTCACATGAGATTGGGAGGTTTATTTCTTAGACTGGGTTAAGATGTCAATTTTGGGACACATCCTCAGTAGTGTGCCTTCGAATCAGTGGGTGTTTCCGTCTTTAATCACTAAACACCCTCATCAAAGGTGGCCAGCTAAAGGGTGATCAAGCCTTAGCTTGTGTCCCATGCCCAATTAAGATGTCCCACGGGACTATGCAAGGCAGGGGCATCCTCTTCCCTGAGCCAGCCCTACAGCTGACCGCATACCTCATATGCCCTCCTCAAGTTGGAGGGATCTGAATTGGGTTCTCAGGTGGGGGTGGGGGGTCATTAAGTTATAGCCCAGCAAGGGTCCTTCCGTTTGATCCAGATCCACTGGCTGCCTCTTTCAGCTGCTTGAGAAACTGCTCTGACGGTCTGCCGCAGAGCCTGTCCATGGATTCCAAGTTCTTTCAGCAACCTGATGGTGGAAGAAGCCACGAATCCTCTGCATCCCACTTCAACTGGCCAGACTTTTGCATTCCAGCCACGCTGAGTTGCGTCTGCTGCCAACTCTGTGTAACGCAGTTTCTTACGCTCGTAGGCCTCTTCAACAGAGTTTTCCCACGGGACTGTGAGCTCTATGATGTACACAGCCTTTCGTGAAGGGGACCAGAGTACCATGTCTGGCCTAAGGTTGGTAGAAGCAATCTCAGATGCAAAAATTAGTTGCTGGCCAATATCGACAAGCATCTTCCAGTCCCAGGCCATGGCTAGGTGTCCAGTTTCTGGCTTCGTAGGAGGATACTTGGGCCTTTTCTGTCCCTCCCGGATGAATGTTGTTGTTTTGACGGGATTTCTTGTTTTTGGAGGTAATGAATTGGTTGCACTCCTCTTGGTCTCAAGTGCTGCAGCCAGGCTCTTGAGGACCTGATTGTGCCTCCAGGTGTAGCGGCCTTGTGAGAGGCAGGTCTTGCAACCTGTCATTATATGCCTGAGAGTCGCTGGAGCTGGGCAGAGGGGGCAGGTCGAGTCCTCGCCATACCATTGATGTAGATTTTTTGGTGATGGAAGCACATCATAAACAGCTCTTATGATGAAGCTGATGTTGTTGCCTCCATTTGCCAAAGCTCACTCCAGTTGATCTTTCTCCTCTCCAGGCCTTCCCACCACGTCCATTGCCCTTGTTTAGCAAGAGAGACAGCCTTTGCACTTCTTGCAGTCTCCTCCTGTCTGCGCACCTCCTCGACCACCAGCTTCCTGCGTTCAGATGTTGTTGCCTTATGGAACATTGGTTTGCTTGCTGCCAGGCCAAAGCCTCCTCTTCCATGCTGGATATTCCCCACAATGTCTTGGTGTCTCAGGGCTGCTGTTGCTTGCTGCACAGCCTTGGATGATGTCTAGAGCTAACTTTCATCAAGGTTTTATATGGTCTATTGGTTTCTCTCTTTTCATTGGCAGAATCCTTTTCAGTGTTATGATATTCATAACATCCATATCCACCAGTCTATCTTCCTGTCAACTAACAGGGTAGCCTAGTGGTTAGGGCGTTGGACTAGTAACCAAAAGGTTGCAAGTTCAAATCCCCGAGCTGACAAGGTATAAATCTGTCGTTCTGCCCCTGACCCCTGGCCATGCTCCTGCCAGTTTCAGCTGTTCTGCCTTACAGGCAGTTAACCCACTGTTCCTAGGCAGAGTCCCTGGGTTCGCCCAGGCTCTGTCGTAACCGGCCGCGACCGGGAGGTCCGTGGGGCGACGCACAATTGGCCTAGCGTCGCCCGGGTTAGGGAGGGCTTGTTCGGTAGGGGTGTCCTTGTCTCATCGCGCACCAGCGACTCCTGTGGCGGGCTGGGCGCAGTGTACACTATCCAAGGTGGCCAGGTGCACGGTGTTTCCTCCGACACATTGGTGTGGCTGGCTTCCGGGTTGGATGTGCGCTGTGTAAAGAAGCAGTGCGGCTTGGTTGGGTTGTGTATCGGAGGACGCATGACTTTCAACCTTCGTCTCTCCCGAGCCCGTACGGGAGTTATAGCGATGAGACAAGATAGTAGCTACTACAACAATGGGATACCACGAAATTGGGGAGAAAAAGGGGTAAAATTCAACAACAAAAAAATAAAAATAAATAAGAATTTGTTCTTAACTGACTTGCCTAGTAAAATAAAAAAATAACAGAACTCCACTGGTTGTCCTGGTAACAGATACCAGATCTATTGTATTTGTTCAAACTACAGCACTTACTTTGATGAGTTAAATCTGATCCTTTCTTCTCTTCTCCTCCTCTCACAGTTCCACTCAGCCCCGTTGTTTTCCTGCAGTCCACCAGCAGCACAGACAACCTCTTCATACCCAGCAGTAAGGTGCGACCGGGAGAGGCACGACACGGGCACTCCGGGAGGATGGAAGGGCAAGCGTTGTCCTGGTAACCATAAAGAGGGGACACAGACACATATCATTATGGATGCTGATGTCACGAAGTGTTTTACATAAACCCAGCCCAGCCCTCAATAGAGCAAGCTGTATGGTAGACCAGACCAAGCTGTACCATCTTGTGTTCTGATCTGGAGAGACTCTTCTCTGCCTCGTCAGCATCAGGATGCTGTTGAGGCTTCCCAGAGGATCCAGGATAGTCATGTCTCTCTCCTGTGTGGGCGAGAACATGAAACCGATTGTAAACTTATGATCATCTATTGCAATCATAGGGTCTTACAAGAGACATTAATATGTCTAAAAAGGGCCTAAAATGGCCACTTTCATCATGATTTCCGAAAATATTGTTTGTGATGCAAATGTAAAAGGCTCGTTCCACAAATTGGTTGGCTTTTGCGTCCCATTGATCTTTTAAGTAGAAAATATGCACCAATATTGAATTTTAAAAGACTGTTATATTAGATGAGGTGCACTTTAATGTAGACCACATGGAGAATTCAATAAATCTAATTTAAAGTCCCGAAAATATATGTACCAAATGCAGATTTTACATTTAACAATTTATAGAGTACAAAACTTATTCAAGTGTAGAACTTCAGTAGAATGCCCCTTAAAAACCCCACATTAGTTCAACAACGGCATAGTTTGTGCCCCTGTTTAAGACAGTACTCACTGGTGTTAATCTGATATTCTGTCTCCTCTTTCACTCTCAAAACGTTTTCCTCCTTCACCTTTATTGAGATAGCATCCTCTTTTCCTCTAAAAGGTTCTTTCTCTTCTTTCACTATAACAGCCTCCTCTTCTTCTTTCACTATAACAGCCTCCTCTTCTTCTTTCACAATAACAGCCTCCTCTTCTTCTTTCACAATAACAGCCTCCTCTTCTTCTTTCACAATAACAGCCTCCTCTTCTTTCACTATAAAAGCCTCCTCTTCTTTCATTATAACAGCCTCCTCTTCTTTCACTATAACAGCCTCCTCTTCTTTCACTGTAACAGCCTCCTCTTCTTTCACTGTAACAGCCTCCTCTTCTTTCACTGTAACAGCCTCCTCTTCTTTCACTGTAACAGCCTCCTCTTCTTTCACTGTAACAGCCTCCTCTTCTTTCACTATAACAGCCTCCTCTTCTTTCACTATAACAGCCTCCTCTTCTTTCACTGTAACACCCTCATCTTCCACGACAATGTTCAGTCCCAGAGCTTCTTTCTCCGTCCAGCAGTCCTCCTCTTCTTTAGCAGGGGAGGAGTAGTTTAGTGAACTCATGGTCAGGGATGTTAGCTAGTTAGTTAGCATTAGCGACTAGCCTCGTGCTAACCTCAGTATCAATCTTTAACACGTCAAATTTAACAAGAACATTAGGTTAAAGGTCATCAGATGATAAGTCAACAGAAATGCGTTTAAAACACTGAGATTAGCTAATGTACACAAACACGGTGTAAAGCGTCAATCTTTCAGTTTTATGTTGGCTAGCAAGCTACCGAGGTGGTTGAAAGAGTAGCCGTGTTGTTTTTCCTGAAGAAGGGTCCCGTCCAGTCCATTATACGTCACACAAGAAGCATCACCTGAAAGACGCTCATCGCCATCTGCTGACTGGAGTGGGTAACGCAGTTTGGAAAATAGTTACTACACTCTTGTATTGGAAAGAATGTCATAATAATTTAACAATAAGCTGATATATTTTCTCTTACAAATAATACTGTCCTGTACACAGACGTAGATCTTAATATGAATATGTGGATGATGAATAAATACATCTATGAATAGGTCGTGTGTTAATAAACATTTTTTACATAAGGTTTAATCTTGATGTGACCATACTATTCCCTTAAAGCCACGCTCTATAAGATACAAATCGTCCTGTAAACAACAGAACAAATGCATCACATGCAAATAGCACTTGATTATCTGTAGTGCTTTACACTGGGTAGACAAAACATTAAGAACAGCTGCTCCTTCCATGACTTAGAAAGACTAGGTGAATCCAGACTAAAGCTACGATCCCTTATTGATGCCACAAGTTAAATCCACTTCAGTCAGTGTAGGTGAAGGGGGGGAGTCAGGTTAAATACGGAATTTTAAGCCGTGAGACATGAGACATGGACTGTGCATGTGTGCCATTCAGAGGGTAAATGGGGAAGTCAAAATATTTAAGTTACTTTGAACGGGGTATTGTAGTAGGTGCAAGGCGCCTTGGTTTGTGTCAAGAACTGCAACGCTGCTGGGTTTTTCAGCTCAACAGTTCCCATGTGTACCAAGAGTGGTTCACCACCCAAACAGTGGCGGTCAGTGCCGTTTAAGATGAGGGAGGACCATTTGTATTTTCATGAGCATGGCCTTATTTCTACTACAGCATATTGGACGACTGTCATTCATATTCCATTCATGTAACACCGATACTACATAATACTAACATTTCCCCTATACCCATCATGAGGTAACAAATGAATGAAAGTTTAGAATGTAGGTTCACGCAGGTCGAGAGAAAATTTTGAGGTGACAAACAGTGACACATTCAATATCGCCTTGCACACTGTCGCCTGCATCTAGCTGAAATAGAGGTTCTATTGGACAAATTCACGTATGTTTATCCTGGTTGTGTTCT
The DNA here is from genome assembly GCF_021184085.1 of Oncorhynchus gorbuscha. Taxonomy (NCBI): domain Eukaryota; kingdom Metazoa; phylum Chordata; class Actinopteri; order Salmoniformes; family Salmonidae; genus Oncorhynchus; species Oncorhynchus gorbuscha. Next base: position 116,310 of record NW_025746190.1, on the reverse strand, counting down.
GTTTAAGAAACGTTTGTCAACAGAATCGGCTGAATGAATTCACCCCTGATCATGCATAAACACAGTTCACTTTCATTACAGACACGTTGTATTCCTTCTTGCATCTATGTGCTCTCCTCTTATCACCTTCGCCCTTTGTTTCTGGACTTCAATTGCACAACACAACACATTCCCTCAGAAGAGACTAATTGAGTCTCTTCTGAAGGAAAAGGAGGAGGTTCCTAGTCCATATTAGGACGCTTTTTCTCTCCAAATGTTTGGCATGATCAGTGTACATATATAAAGAAAATATTGCACGACCAAAAGCACAAATCTATTTTTGTACAAATGAGACAAGAGTAGCCATAGGACGTTGGTTGCAATTTCAGTTTAATCCACCAGAAAATACAGAACATTCTGGTTACTAATTGATAAAAATAATAATAATAATAATAAAACCCCCATTATTTCTATTTCTACTTTGCACATTATTCCACTGCAAATCTACCATTCCAATGGTTTACTTGCTATATTGTATTTACTTTGCCACCATGGCCTTTTTTGCCTTTACCTCCCTTATCTCACCTCATTTGCTCACATTGTATATAGACTTATTCTTCTACTGTATTATTGACTGTATGTTTGTTTTACTCCATGTGTAACTCTGTGTTGTTGTATGTGTGGAACTGCTTTGCTTTATCTTGGACAGGTCGCAATTGTAAATGAGAACTTGTTCTCAACTTCCATACCTTGGTAAATAAAGGTGAAAAAAAGACCAAAATTGGTTAAAGAAAATTATGAACCTCTGCAGATTTAGCTACAAAGAGACAGAATCATTTGATCATTTTAGATCATTTGTTTTGGTACTGTCCATATGTAGCTTGTTTTTGGTCGCAGGTGAAGGAATGGCAACATTTACCTGGAGCTAACTCTGCAGACAGCACTACTGGGGGATTTGAAAAGTCATAGTCAATTGATCAATAATATAATAATACATTTAGCAAACATGTTTATTTTTAATTTACTATCTGCAGAAACTATGAGAATATAAATGGTCATTAACTTTTTCAGTGAAACATCACAGTTAATGGGAATATAAGGATAGGCAAATAGAAATTAGGGTAACAAATGGGGATGGTCTTCAGAGATAGATGGGAGAGGTTTAGGGTAACTGAAGGATAGGACTGGATGGTCTTCAGAGATAGATGGGAGAGGTTTAGGGTAACTGAAGGATAGGACTGGATGGTCTTCAGAGATAGATGGGAGAGGTTTAGGGTAACTGAAGGATAGGACTGGATGGTCTTCAGAGATAGATGGGAGAGGTTTAGGGTAACTGAAGGATAGGACTGGATGGTCTTCAGAGATAGATGGGAGAGGTTTAGGGTAACTGAAGGATAGGACTGGATGGTCTTCAGAGATAGATGGGAGAGGTTTAGGGTAACTGAAGGATAGGACTGGATGGTCTTCAGAGATAGATGGGAGAGGTTTAGGTTTAGGACTGGATGGTCTTCAAGATGAAGGATAGGACTGGATGGTCTTCAGAGATAGATGGGAGAGGTTTATGGGTAATGGGAGAGGTTTAGAAGGATAGGACTGGATGGTCTTCAGAGATAGATGGGAGAGGTTTAGGGTAACTGAAGGATAGGACTGGATGGTCTTCAGAGATAGATGGGAGAGGTTTATGGGTAACTGGGTAACTGAAGGATAGGACTGGATGGTCTTCAGAGATAGATGGGAGAGGTTTAGGGTAACTGAAGGATAGGACTGGATGGTCTTCAGGAGATAGATGGGAGAGGTTTAGGGTAACTGAAGGATAGGACTGGATGGTCTTCAGAGATAGATGGGAGAGGTTTAGGGTAACTGAAGGATAGGACTGGATGGTCTTCAGAGATAGATGGGAGAGGTTTAGGGTAACTGAAGGATAACTGAAGGATAGGACTGGATGGTCTTCAGAGATAGATGGGAGAGGTTTAGGATAGTAACTGAAGGATAGGACTGGATGGTCTTCAGAGATAGATGGGAGAGGTTTAGGGTAACTGAAGGATAGGACTGGATGGTCTTCAGAGATAGATGGGAGAGGTTTAGGACTGGATAACTGATGGGAGGATAGAAGGACTGGATGGTCTTCAGAGATAGATGGGAGAGGTTTAGGGTAACTGAAGGATAGGACTGGATGGTCTTCAGAGATAGATGGGAGAGGTTTAGGGTAACTGAAGATGGATAGGACTGGATGGTCTTCAGAGATAGATGGGAGAGGTTTAGGGTAACTGAAGGATAGGACTGGATGGTCTTCAGAGATAGATGGGAGAGGTTTAGGGTAACTGAAGGATAGGACTGGATGGTCTTCAGAGATAGATGGGAGGTTTAGGTTTAGGACTGTAACTGAAGGATAGGACTGGATGGTCTTCAGAGATAGATGGGAGAGGTTTAGGGTAACTGAAGGATAGGACTGAAGGATAGGTGGATGGTCTTCAGAGATAGATGGGAGAGGTTTAGGGTAACTGAAGGATAGGACTGGATGGTCTTCAGAGATAGATGGGAGAGGTTTAGGGTAACTGAAGGATAGGACTGGATGGTCTTCAGAGATAGATGGGAGAGGTTTTAGGGTAACTGAAGGATAGGACTGGATGGTCTTCAGAGATAGATGGGAGAGGTTTAGGGTAACTGAAGGATAGGACTGGATGGTCTTCAGAGATAGATGGGAGAGGTTTAGGGTAACTGAAGGATAGGACTGATGGTCTTCAGAGATAGATTTTAGGGTAACTGAAGGATAGGACTGGATGGTCTTCAGAGATAGATGGGAGAGGTTTAGGGTAACTGAAGGATAGGACTGGATGGTCTTCAGAGATAGATGGGAGAGGTTTAGGGTAACTGAAGGATAGGACTGGATGGTCTTCAGAGATAGATGGGAGAGGTTTAGGGTAACTGAAGGATAACTGATGGTCTTCAGGATAGGACTGGGATGGTCTTCAGAGATAGATGGGAGAGGTTTAGGGTAACTGAAGGATGGTCTTCAGAGATAGATGGGAGACTGGGATAGGACTGGTCTTCAGAGATAGATGGGAGAGGTTTAGGGTAACTGAAGGATAGGACTGGGTGGTCTTCAGAGATAGATGGGAGAGGTTTAGGGTAACTGAAGGATAGGACTGGGATGGTCTTCAGAGATAGATGGGAGAGGTTTAGGGTAACTGAAGGATAGGACTGGATGGTCTTCAGAGATAGATGGGAGAGGTTTAGGGTAACTGAAGGATAGGATTAAAAACAAACTAAATATAACTATTGTATAACACATTGTCTGTAAAATGTACATATTATGAATAAGCTGGACATAGAAGCCTGAAAGTTGTTGTTCATTAGTTTCCTACAATTAGGGAAGGGGTGATAGGGTTAGTGGAAAACAAAGGAAAATATATGTTCATACATACAGTGCCTTTAAAAAGTATTACAAATGTATATGTATTTTTAAACAGAAATAACTTATTTACATAAGTATTCAGACCCTTTGCTATGAGAATCGAAATTGAGCTCAGGTGCATCTTGTTTCCATTGATCATCCTTGAGATGTTTCTACAACTTGATTGGAGTCCACCTGTGGTAAATTCAATTGATTGGACATGATTTGGAAAGGCACACACCTGTCTATATAAGGTCCCACAGTTTACAGCGCAAGTCCGAGCAAAAAAAGGTTTAGGGTAACAAGCCATGATGTGGAAGGAATTGTCCGTAGAGCGCCGGCACAGATATGGGGAAGGGAGACAACAACAAAAAATATGCCGCATTGGGAGAAGTTTCCAGAGAACACAGTGGCATACCATCGTTCTTAAAAGGAAAAGTTTGGAACCACCACGGTATTTTTAAACAGCTCTTCCTAGAGCTGGCCGCCTGGCCAGACTGCGCAATCAGGGAGAAGGGCCTTGGTCTGGGAGGTTACCAAGAACCTGATGGTCACTCTGACAGAGATATAGAGTTCCTCTGTGGAGATGGGAGACACCAACACTTGCCTAAATAGCCCATATGCCACCATAGGAAGTGTTATGTGTTGTTCGCGATGAGCCTTTGACAATTTAGCTCAGAGTATGCCACCCTATTCTATCTGTCACCTTTTTTAAATTATTTTTTTCACCTTTATTTAACCAGGTAGGCTAGTTGAGAACAAGTTCTCATTTAAAACTGCGACCTGGCCAAGATAAAGCATAGCAGTGTGAACAGACAACACAGAGTTACACATGGACTAAACAATTAACAAGTCAATAACACAGTAGAAAAAAAAGAGTCTATATACATACCTAATCCTGCCTAACAGGCAGGCCAATCCTGGAGGAAAGTATTGGCTGTAAGAAGTAAGAACATAACATCTGGTTATTTTTAAATGACTTCTTATGACATTGCTGTCCAGACTGAACATTGTAATTCATATTTTCCAGTCTGCGTTACCCACTCCAGTCAGCAGATGGCGATATGAATTTTTCAGGTGATGCTTCTTGCGTGACGTATAATCTAGTGGACGGGACAGGAAGCTTCTTCAACCGCGACAAAAGGCTTCTGATTTAACCACGCTGTGCTTTGCTAGCAAACCTAAAACCGAAACATTGGAGCTCTTTAAACCGTTATTGTGTATATTACTCTTAGTGTTTTCAACATAATTCTGTTTACATATCTACGGGTTCATTTAAACGTAATTTGCTTGTTAAATTGGCAAATGTGTTACATTGATACTGCACTAGGCTAATCTCCCGGAGCATAAACTCACTAATCTAGACGGAGAAAGAAACTGGTGAAAGGAGGCAAAGAGGCTTGAAGAATGAATAAGGAGGCTGTCACATTGAAACAAGAGGATGATATTACAGTGAAAGAGGAATATGGGAACGAGGTTGTGAAAGTGGAAAAAGAGGTAGAAGCTTTCAGAATCAAAAAGGAGAAAGATGCCGTAAAATTGAAAGAGGAGGATATCTCAATAAAAGAGGAAGACGTTTTGGGAGTGAAAAATGAGACTGAAGATCCGATTACCACCAGTGAGTACTGTCTTAAAAACGGGCACAAACTATGCAGTTGTTTTTAAAGGGGCATTATACTGAAGTTCTACACTTGAATATGTTGTTCAGTACTATAGGAATTGTTTATTAAGGGGCAATCTGCCATTGGTACATATATTTTTGTAACTTCAAAAATGGATTTATTGAATTCTCTATGTGGTCTATATTAAAGTGCACGTATTCTAGTATAGCCGGATTTAAAAATATAATATACAGTGCATTTCTACTTAAAATATCAAGTGGACGCAAAATGCACCCATTTTGTGGAACGACCCTTTTACATTTGCATCACAGTGGTGGGAAAAGTACCCAGTAAAATACTACTTGAGTAAAAGTTAAAATATACTGAAGTATCAAAAGTATATAAATAATTTCAAATTCCTTATATTAAGCAAACCAGATGGTGCCATTTTCTTGTTTGTTTTTATTTTATTGACGGATAGCCAGGGACACACTCCAACTCTCTGACAATCTACAGTTGAAACGTGTGAGTCCACCAGATCAGAGCCAGTAATGATTACCAGGGATGTCCTCTTGATTAGTGAGTGAATTGGACCATTTTCCTGCTAAGCCTTCGAAATGTAATGAGTACTTTTGGGTGTCAGGGAAATGTATGGAGTAAAAAGTACATGTTCTTTATGTATGTAGTGAAGTAAAAGTACAATTAGTCAAAAATAGTAAAGTACAGATTCCCCGGAAAGCTACTTAAATAGTACTTTAAAGTATTTTTACTTAAGTACTTTACACCACTAATCACAAACAATATTAAAAAAACATAATTATAGTGTCTAATTTAGTCCCCTGTTAGATATGTATTCATTCCTCCTGTTAGACTCTCTGATTGCAATAGAAGTTGATAAATTTACCATATTTTTTATGTTCTCGTTCACACAGGAGACAGACATGACTATTGTGGATCCTCTGGGGAGCCTCAACAACATCCTGATGCTGACAAAGTAGAGAGGAGTCTCTCCAGATCAGAACACCAGATGGTACAGCTTGGTCTGGTCTAGCATACAGCTTGGTCTGGTCTAGCATACAGCTTGGTCTGGTCTAGCATACAGCTTGGTTTGGTCTAGCATACAGCTTGGTCTGGTCTAGCATACAGCTTGCTCTCAGGGTCTGGGTCTGGGTTTCTGTAAAGCACTTTTTCAACCGTGACATCAGCATCCATAATGATATGCGTCTGTGTCCCCTCTTTATGGTTACCAGGACAACACTAGCCCTTCCTCCCTCCCGGAGTCCCCGTTTCGTACCTCTTCCGGTAGCACCTTACTGCTGGGTATGAAGAGGTTGTCTGTGCTGCTGGTGGACTGCAGGAAAACAACGGGGCTGAGTGGAACTGTGAGAGGAGGAGAAGAGAAGAAAGGATCAGATTTGACTCATCAAAGTAAGTGCTGTAGTTTAGTTTGAACAAATATAATAGATCTTCCCACTGGTATCTGTTACCAGGACAACCAGCAGAGTTCTGTTAGTTGACGTGAAGATGGACTAGTATCTTTTACCAGTGGGGCTGTCCCCGACTAATAAAATCTTGTTTGACTTAGCCACCTGTTCTTTTCACCAATCAATTGGTGCAAATGTTAAACATGTATTTCTATATATACACTACCGTTGAAGAGTTTGGGGTCACTTAGAAATGTCCTTGTTTTTGAAAGGTAATAATTTTTTTGGTCCATTAAAATAACATCGACAATCAAAGCCACAAATGCTGATGCTACAGATACTCAGTCTACAGGAGGCCAGTTTTATTGCTTCTTTAATCAGAACAACCGTTTTCAGCTGTGCTAACATAATTGCAAAAGCGTTTTCTAAGGTTCGATTCGGATTTTAAAATGATAAACTTGGATTAGCTAACACAACGTGCCATTGGAACACAGGACTGATGGTTGCTGATAATGGGCCTCCATGTAGATAATAATGGGCCTCCATGTAGATAATAATGGGCCTCTATGTAGATAATAATGGGCCTCTATGTAGATAATAATGGGCCTCCATGTAGATAATAATGGGCCTCTATGTAGATAATAATGGGCCTCTATGTAGATAATAATGGGCCTCCATGTAGATAATAATGGGCCTCTATGTAGATAATAATGGGCCTCCATGTAGATAATAATGGGCCTCTATATAGATAATCCACAAATAATCAGCCATTTCCAGCTAAAATAGTAATTTATAACATTAACAATGTCTGCACTGTATTTATGATCAATTTGTTATTTTAACTGACAAAAGGACATGTATATCCTAACACGATCCGTGTTGTAAACAGCATTCTGCATGAATTACGACTCTTTCAACTTGCAACAAAACAATTTTATGAAATCAAATTTTGTCAGCAATCAAACATAGCTTAACACGGTCAAGTTCGGTTTCTGTGCAATCCTCAGACACTCTAGAAGGCAACCAAACATGTTTCATAATTCTACATTACGTATTGGCTATACAAGACCTGAATTAGCCCATGAAGGTTCTTGGACCAATGACCACCTATCGTTTTGAAACCTAGCTAGATAGCCAATGAGCTGGGATTTCCAGCAGTATGTGAACACCGTTTGTAGGACAAACAGCCATCATGCTAGAGCTGTGCACAACAGAGTTCATTCTCTGGTGAAAGGAAAGCAGATGCACGATAGTTTACATTTCACAGCAGTTCGTTCTCTTCTACAGACTTCTGAAGTCTGAAAAAGTTAAACATGGTTACTAAGAGTGGAAAAGCTCAATCTCAGTCCAAGTATAATCATTTTGATGATATTATTGCAGAAATTGACCAGGAGAGTGACACAGAAGGAATGGATGAGGACTCTGTGAGTGACCAGAGTTTTGATTCCAGCGCGGAAGAAATGTTTTTGGAAGGAAAAGATCCACTTTTAGATCAGTAAGTAAAACAAGTTTTTACTTCTCATGCTAATGCAGTTGTTTAAATGGTTGCATATTTATTTATATATACATACACACACACACACACAGAGTCAAAGTTTACATACACTTAGTTTGGAGTCCTTAAAACTCGTTTTTCAACCACTCCACAAATTTCTTGTTAACCTCTCTGGTACAAGTGCGTCCCGCCTCGACAACAGCCAGTGAAATTGCAGGGCGCCAGATTAAAAACAACAGAAATCCCATAATTAAAATTCCTCAAACATACAAGGATTATACACCATTTTAAAGATAAACTTGTTGTAAATCCAGCCATATTGTCCTGTTTCAAATAGGCTTTACGGTGAAAGCACACCAACCAGTTGTTAGGTCAGCCCCTAGCCACAGAAAACCATACAGCCATTTTCCAACCAAGGAGAGGTGTCACAAAAGTCAGAAATAGCGATTTTAAAATGAATCACTTACCTCTCATCATCTGGTGGCACTCCCAAGTCTCCATGAAGTACAATAAAAGTTTGTAGAAACATGTCAAACTGTAGTATGATCTAAAATAAGGATGCGCGACAACGAGGTTCTAGCTCCAGCCTGTTTATTAACCTAACCCTCGCATGTCCTACATAGGTACGGATACCCCCAAGGGACATCCTACTACATCTTCCCCTCTCCCATGAACAAGAACTCAACATGCATAACCACTGAAGCATAACTGAAATGCAATTTGGAAACCAGTATTATTCTCTAACATGCTAATTCCCATCCTGAAACCGTATGAAAGCATTCAATCACACAGTATGAACATTAACTTAGGTACAGTCTCTTTTTTCTGGGTATGTTCCCCAGCAGTATGTTTTCTCCACGTAACATAGTCTTTCAGCCACTGGTGGCTTCACATCCCTTTCTGGGTGCGCTTTTGGCTCTGTGAGCATTCTCTCTCCTTCACCCTCTTTGTGCATTTTCTGTAGCCTCAGTCTGTGTGGCTGGTAGATCTGGAAGAGCTCTGGGGTGTGTTTTTCATCAAAAATTAAAAGAGCACCCCCTATATCGAAGAAGTTAAGAGGTTAACCTCTTTAGGCTATGTGGGACGTTAGCGTCCCGCATAGGCTAACATCTGGTGAAATAGCATAGCGCAAAGATACTAAATGCACAATTCGTAATATTAAACGTTCTTGTAAATACATGTATCTAACATCTAAAATCTTTACTTCCTCTTAATCCAACCACAGTGTCAGATTTTTAAAATGCTTTCGGCGAAAGCAATTTTACGATAATCTGACGACAGCGCGCCACACACACAAGTATTACTAGCATTTTCCAACCAAGCACTAGCGCCACAAAAAGCCAGAAATAGCACTAAAATAATAAATTACCTTTGAAGATCTTCTTCTTTTGGCAATACAAAAGGTCCAATCTGTAGCTCAGTTGGTAGAGCATGGCGCTTGTAATGCCAGGGTAGTGGGTTCAATCCCGGGACCACCCATACGTAGAATGTATGACTGTAAGTCGCTTTGGATAAAAGCGTCTGCTAAATGGCATATATTATTATTATATTATTATTATATTATATTATACAATAAATGGTTTTGTTCGATTAAATCCATTTTTATAGCATAAAACGACACATTTTGTAAAAGGCTTGTGTCATGAATTCCGTATCCTTCAACTTTCAACGATACATTCGATGCAATTAGTCACAGCGTTGACGTTTATCTAGTCATGGTTGGTTTCATTGAAATCCTCTGTTTGTTAGTAACACAACCATACTTGATTATTCTTGTTACGGGCGTACTGATTTGAACACGGCAAACAATGACCTCATTGCGCGCCAATGATATCACCAGTGCTTCTTTGAATGACTGTGGGCAGAAATAGTCACCACTTGAAACCTCGCTTGGTAGACAGCCAATGGGCTGAGGTAAATGGAATTATCTATTGTTTTTATCCAGGAAGACTCTTGAATGAAATTTGAGCGTAACGCAGCCATTCGCCATTGGAATTTCCACCAGAAGGAGACATTTTCTTTGCGTGAAGCAGTATTGAGTCGAGATCATTTTTGATCATGGAACGGAACAGAACCTCACCTGAGTGATTTACGTTCCCTACTCTAATATAATCTGTGTTTCTGTGTCTTTATTTCACAGTCCCTCCGATTCTGATTGGGAGCCCCCACTGCCAAGGTGCCCATCCCCGACAGGAGCTGGATCATCTAGCCGGACCCCTGCTGTCTCCGGCTCCACACCTACCCCCGCCCTGCCAGGTGGGAAGTCTGTGACAAAGAAGTGGAGGTGGGGAAGAGCAATCAGAGAGGAGGAGGGTCGTTGGCACTCTGTGCTGGAGGAGGATGTGTTGCCTACACCTCCAGTATTCAGACCGAAGAGGCCATCAGGACCTCAGCTGGACATGACCTCTAAGTACAGCCCCATGCAACTTTTTCATCTGTTTTTCACCTCGGCAGTTGTTGATTCCTTGGTGTCGAACACAAATAAGTATGGAGCTAAGAAGCAGGCAGGCAAGAAGGAGGGATGGAAGCCCATTTCCAGGTCAGATCTTTTTGTTTCATGTCAATGGTCATGTACATGGGTCTTGTGAAGCTAAAAACCCTGAAAGACTACTGGAAAACTGCTCCCCTCTATCAACTGCCTTTCCCATCCACTGTCATATCATGCAAAAGGTTTCTGACAATCTCACAGGCGCTTCATATCAGTGACCCGAAAGTTGATGAGGACAATGAGAAGATGAGAGGCACAGCAAGGTTTGATAGGCTGTGCAAAATAAAACCTCTCTACACCAGCATCGTTGAGGCTTGCAAAACCTATTTTCAGCCTGCCCAGAACATTTCCATCGATGAGAGGACGGTAGCTTCAAAGGCCAGAATTGGCCAAAAACACTACATGCGTAACAAACCAACTAAATGGGGTTACAAACTGTTTGTTTTGGCCGATTCTGCGTGTGCATACACGTGCAATGTTTTTGTTTATGAAGGGAAGAGCAGTTGTGCGACCGGTAAGGGACTTAGCTATGACTCCGTTATGCAGTTATTAGATTTTCAGCTGCTAGGGAAGGGCTACAAACTGTTTGTGGATAACTTCTACACAAGCCCTACCCTGTTCACAGACCTAAGGAAGCGGGATGTGTGGGCCTGTGGCACCATTCGGACCAACAGAGTGGGCTTCCCGAAAACAAAGGTGAATGACATGCCTAAGCGGGCTGAGCGGGGGACCATGCGATGGGTCCGTGAAGATGGCCTGCTGTTTGTGAAGTGGATGGACACCAGAGAGGTGGCGATGTGCTCCACTATCCACAAGTCCTTCAGTGGCGATCACGTCATCAGGCGTGTGAAGGACGCTACTGGGGCATGGACCACCAAAAATGTCCCCATTCCTGCAGCCATCAAGGACTACAACCAGAGCATGGGAGGTGTAGACTTGTCAGACGCTCTTATAGGATACTACAATGTTCTCCACAAGACAATGAAATGGTACAAGACATTTTTCTATCATTTCATTGACATTGCTGTGGTGAATGCCTTCATCCTCCAGAAGGAAATGGCTAAGAGCTGTGGACAGCCCCCCATCTCACAGCTAGCCTTCAGAGAGCTGCTCATCCAGGAGCTTGCTAGCTACAGCAAGTCCACTGTAGCACCTTCTGTCCTCTCTGCTCCAACTAGTAGTGTTCACCTGCCCAGATTCATCTCTGCAGACATGAATGTGCCTCGGGGCAAAAAGGGCACAGTAGGGAGACGTCGTTGTGTTCTGTGTCACAGGAAATGCCCCATCACCTGCACCAGCTGTTCAGTAACCCTCTGCTTTACAGCAGAAAGAGACTGCTATTGGGCATGGCATCAGAAGAACAATATTGTGTAGAGGACTGAGGGTCTTCACAATATTGTACATTATACATTGAATGTGCGTAAATAGTTACCCTTGTTATTTTACATTTTTTCAAATGTTCATTTTGGGGGGGGGGGGGTGGTATGTTAGAATGGCATTTGAGTGTTTTGTATATAGTAATTTACTTAAAAATGTATCACTGTACCAATTCGGCCACTTGGGTACATTTGGGAAACTTGTGTGGGACACCTGGGTGACTATATGCTCAATGTCATGTAGCTCACTCATTCTTTCTGAAACTTTTTTCAGATACTGTTGCCATCTTATGTTCTCCATTCAAACCACCCCCAGCATCCTATCTGTATGTTTGGATGTTCTTGTTTCAGTTGAAAGATGATGCAGCAACAATAAAAACAGAAAACGTATGTTTATTTCCTTGTATTTTCTTCTACCAGATCTATGGTGTTATATTCTCCTGCATTAAATTCACATTTACAGAAACTTCAGAGTGTTTTCTTTCAAATGGTACCAAGAATATGCATATCCTTGCTTCTGTGCCAGAGCTACAGGTAGTTAGATTAGGGTATGTCTTCAGGTGGAAATTGCACAAAGTAACCCGAAGAGCTTTTTAATAAGGTAAGGTAGGTTGAAAGGTTGGTCAGTTGTTTGATCGGTCAGTTGGTTGGTCGGGTCTGGCAGCTGACAGACAGAGAAGATGCATAATAAAGGTGTGGTAAAGGAGAGACTGAGTAAGAAAGTAACCATAGCAACAGAGGACATGGTGTCAGCAGCAGCTCTCTACAAAACCTCAAATGTTGCATCACTTCCGGTGGGCCTCAGAGAGACACATCTAGATGGCCTCAAATCTTCCCTTGGACAGATGTAAATGAGCTGTTGGCTAAATCTGGTGCTACGCATCACTTCTCACTTCTGAGACATCTGACACCATTGAAATCAGTAGACATGAAAATTACCAGCACTCTGACTCTGTCCTGCACCAGGAGAGTCTAATGGAGGAGAATCTAGAGAGAGAAAGATTTTTCCATTGCATGAACAGTTACAATTGATTTCCTCCAGCATTTAATCTCACAGCACATTAGTTGTAATGTCTGAGATGAGAGATTCATCATACCTGCTCTTGACGAAGAGTGACCACTGATATCTCCAGATGTCAGGATGTTGTAGAGATGTTTGTGAGGGTTGTGGAGGTGTTTGGGGATGTTGTGAGGGTTGTGGAGGTGTTTGGGGATGTTGTAGAGAGGTTTGGGAGGGTTGTGAAGGTGTTTGCTGGGGATGTTGTAGAGAGCGTTGTGAAGGTGTTTGTTGGGGATATTGTAGAGAGGGTTGTGAAGGTGTTTGTTGTAGAGGGTTGTGAAGGTGTTTGTTGGGGATGTTGTAGAGAGGGTTGTGAAGGTGTTTGTTGGGGATGTTGTAGAGAGGGTTGTGGAGGTGTTTGGGGATGTTGTAGAGAGGTTTGGGAGGGTTGTGAAGGTGTTTGCTGGGGATATTGTAGAGAGGGTTTGTTGGGGATATTGTAGAGAGGGTTGTGAAGGTGTTTGTTGGGGATGTTGGGGATGTTGTAGAGAGGGTTGTGAAGGTGTTGGGGATATTGTAGAGAGGGTTGTGAAGGTGTTTGTTGGGGATATTGTAGAGAGGTTTGGGAGGGTTGTGAAGGTGTTTGCTGGGGATGTTGTAGAGAGGTTTGGGAGGGTTGTGAAGGTGTTTGTTGGGGATGTTGTAGAGAGCGTTGTGAAGGTGTTTGTTGGGGATATTGTAGAGAGGGTTGTGAAGGTGTTTGTTGGGGATGTTGTAGAGAGGGTTTTGTTGGGGATGTTGTAGAGAGGGTTGTGAAGGTGTTTGTTGGGGATGTTGTAGAGAGGGTTGTGAAGGTGTTTGTTGGGGATGTTGTAGAGAGGGTTGTGAAGGTGTTTGTTGGGGATGTTGTAGAGTTTGTTGGGGATGTTGTAGAGAGGGTTGTTGTTTGTTGGGGATGTTGTAGAGAGGGTTGTGAAGGTGTTTGTTGGGGATATTGTAGAGAGGGTTGTGAAGGTGTTTGCTGGGGATGTTGTAGAGAGGGTTGTTAAGGTGTTTGTTGGGGATGTTGTAGAGAGGGTTGTGAAGGTGTTTGTTGGGGATGTTGTAGAGAGGGTTGTGAAGGTGTTTGTTGGGGATATTGTAGAGGGTTGTGAAGGTGTTTGCTGGGGATGTTGTAGAGAGAGTTGTGAAAGTGTGTTCTCTATGTTGATCATCGGAACTCATTTGAAGGTAACCTATACACACAAATGGAAGTATGGAGGTAGTTTTGTGCCCCCAAAAATAAGGGGTTAAATATATGTAAAACAATATAAAATATTACCTGAGCTATTACCTGAGCTTTCTTATATCGCCTAGATATAGGACAGACACTTCAAAACCTTATTACTTAAAACAAATATATATGTATTTTTTCCCAGTTATTAAACATGTTTTTCAATGCATTTCTATGGGCAATATTAGTAAAGCCCAAATTCAATATTTGATTTAAATATATATATATAAATATATATTCAGTACCAGTCAAAAGTTTGGACACACCTACTCATTGCAGGGGTTTTCTTTATTTTAACTTTTTTCTACATTGCCAAGAGTGTTGCAAAGCTGTCATCAAGGCAAAGGGTGGCTACTTTGAAGACTCTCAAACATAAAATATATTTAGATTTGTTTAACACTTTTTTGGTTACTACATGATTCTATATTTCCCCCTTCTGATGACCAGGTGGCGAATCGCATCTCTGCATGTCTGGCAGACATATCAGTGTGGATGACGGATCACCACCTCAAGCTGAACTTCGACAAGACGGAGCTGCTCTTCCTCCCGGGGAAGGACTGCCCGTTCCATGATCTCGCCATCACGGTTGACAACTCCATTGTGTCTTCCTCCCAGAGCGCTAATAACCTTGGCGTGATCCTGGACAACACCCTGTCGTTCTCAACTAACATCAAGGCGGTGGCCCGTTCCTGTAGGTTCATGCTCTACAACATCCGCAGAGTACGACCCTGCCTCACACAGGAAGCGGCGCAGGTCCTAATCCAGGCACTTGTCATCTCCCATCTGGATTACTGCAACTCGCTGTTGGCTGGGCTCCCTGCCTGTGCCATTAAACCCCTACAACTCATCCAGAACGCCGCAGCCCGTCTAGTGTTCAACCTTCTCAAGTTCTCTCACGTCACCCCGCTCCTCCGCTCTCTCCACTGGCTTCCAGTTGAAGCTCGCATCCGCTACAAGACCATGGTGCTTGCCTACGGAGCTGTGAGGGGAACGGCACCTCAGTACCTCCAGGCTCTGATCAGGCCCTACACCCAAATAAGGGCACTGCGTTCATCCACCTCTGGCCTGCTCGCCTCCCTACCACTGAGGAAGTACAGTTCCCGCTCAGCCCAGTCAAAACTGTTCGCTGCTCTGGCTCCCCAATGGTGGAACAAACTCCCTCACGACGCCAGGACAGCGGAGTCAATCACCACCTTCCGGAGACACCTGAAACCCCACCTCTTTAAGGAATACCTAGGATAGGATAAAGTAATCCTTCTCACCCCCCTTAAAATATTTAGATGCACTATTGTAAAGTGGCTGTTCCACTGGATGTCATAAGGTGAATGCACCAATTTGTAAGTCGCTCTGGATAAGAGCGTCTGCTAAATTACTTAAATGTAAATGTATATATGTTATTTCATAGTTTTGATGTCTTCACTATTATTCTACAAAGCAGAAAAAAAGTAAAAATAATGAAAATCTCTGAATGAGTAACTGTGTCCAAACTTTGGACTGGTACTGTATATATATATAAATAAATAAATTAGATATTGAATTTGGGCTTTACTAATATTGCCCATAGAAATGCATTTATAACTGGATTCTTCTTCTTTTTTAAGGACTAAGGTTTTGAAGTGTCCAAACTTTTGTCTGGTATTATATATATTTATACCTAAAGGGGTCCTAGAATTAAAAATCAAACAGCTAAATAATCCACAGTATGGCCATCTTAAAACAATTCCAACCAATAAAATACAGCTACATTTGGAGAGGACAGCATTCGGAAAATATTCAGACGCCTTGACTTTTTCCAGATTTTGTTACGTTACAGCCTTATTCTAAAATGTATTAAATTAAGTTTTTCCGTCATCACAATAACCCATAATGACAAAGCAAAAACATGTTTTTAGGAATTTGAACTGAAACACTATATTTACATAAGTATTCAGACCCTTTACTCTGTACTTTGTTGAAGCACATTTGGCAGTGATTACAGCCTCAAGCCATCTTGGGTATGACAACACAAGCTCGGCACAACTGTATTTGGGTAGCTTCTCCCATTCTTCTCTGCAGATCCTCTCAAACTATGTCAGGTTGGGAATGTTGCTGCACAGCTATTTTCAGGTCTCTCCAGAGATGTTCAATCAGGTTTAAGTCCGGGCTCTGGCTGGGCCACTCAATGACATTCAGAGACTTGTCCTGAAGTCACTCCTGTGTTTTCTTGGCTGTGTGCTTAGGGTCGTTGTCCTGTTGGAAGGTGAACCTTCACCCCAGTTTGAGGTCCTGAGATCTCTGGAGCAGGTTTTCATCAAGGATCTCTGTACTTTTCTCTGTTCATCTTTGCCTCAATTGTGACTAGTCTTCCAGTCCCTGCCGCTGAAAAACATCCTCACAGCATGATTCTGCAATCACCATGCTTCACCGTAGGGAGGGTGCCAGGTTTCCTCAGACGTTACACTTGGCATTCAGACCATTGTACAATCTTGATTTCATCAGAACAGAGAATCCTGTTTCTCATGGTCTGAGAATCATTTGGGTGCCTTTTGGCAAACTCTAAGTGGGCTGTCATGTGCCTTTTACTGAGGAGTGGCTTCCGTCTGGCCACTCTACCATAAAGGCCTGATTGGTAGAGTGCTGCAGAGCATCTCTTCACAGAGATGTCCAGCCTTTCAAAGCACTTCATGGCTATATACGTGAGTGACATGGGTCGGTAGTCATTTAGGTAGGTTACCTTGGTGTTCTTGGGCACAGGGACTATGGTGGTCTGCTTGAAACATGTTGGTATTACAGACAGGGAGAGGTTGAACATGTCAGTGAAGACAGTTGCCAGTTGGTCAGCGCATGCTCGGAGTACACGTCCTGGTAATCCGTCTGGCCCTGCGTTGTGATCTGAGGACCCATGCCAAACCTTTTCAGTCTCCTGAGGGGGAATAGGGTTTGTCGTATATAGAGCCAAATTATTTTTCACTCAGGAAGCTCGGATAAACAGTGGTTGTATTTGCACTACTGCCACCACCAGGCCTGGAGTCCATTTTGACTTTGTTGATAGCTAGCCGTGTTAGCTAGCCGTGTTAGCTAGCTGTCCGGCTAAAGACGTAGCAGCTAGCTGGCTACTGATCAACCTATTGTGTGTATTGAACATTCATATTGGACAGCCTTACCTATAGAATAGCACCACCACCCATCAGCCCATTCTCTTCTTGAAGTCAAAGCCACAGTGTATTGTTGCTATAGGAGTTTATGATGAATAATCCTATTCATTTCAAGCCCCACTAAGATGTCACCATACTATTTTTTTAAAGCCCCACGATGTAAGACATACATCATCAGAGTGGGCCTCCCATTTAAATGTAAACAATGGAGCAAATGCATCACATGTGAACATCACTTGATTATCAGAGGGGTGTATTATGACATCAGATAGAACTACTCAGACATTCCAAATCAGGCTTCATCATTGATCCAACCATTTCCAAACTAATGACCGGGCTGATGGAAACAGGATATGCCTGTATACTTTTTCTAAATGCCGACAGACTATTTGTTAGTTCGTTTGACATGGTGGGGTCTTTTTGTGTCAGTAAAAATGTATAAACGAGAAATGGCGGCATTAATCCTTTATGCTATCTTAGTTAACTTGGAGTCACGCGATGATATGTTGTGTGGTCCTCCCACTACGACTTGGGAACCCATGCAGTTTATTAGGCTACAGATTAAATAAATGATGAACTTCACAGGGTGGTGAAAGTGCATGTGATGAGCTTGATGCTCCTTTCCAATACATTTTGAGGGTCTTCTTCTGGTGACATGATGATGATTGATGCTTGGTTGCCATTTGACAAATAAAATAATGTCGCTCTATTCCATAATAATCTCATCATGTCGGTAGCCTACCAACACTGTATCTTTGAGCTGTTGGCTACAGTGGACGGGACAAGAGGACTTTTGCTATATAACTCAACGGTTTATCAAAACCATCAGTAGAGTTGAAAATGCGATGGAAACCCATTTAACTTGCATTTTTCATTCAGTACATGGGAATTCAACAGGATTTTTCTTTTTTTTCCGTGCACTACGTCATCACGCAAAGACTTTTATCCGCAATAAACCTGTTTGATGCAAACATTTCCGGTTGGAAAATGTGTATATTGTTTCATGCAGATTTGAGAATATTCACATGAAAATCTGTCGCAAATTACTTGGAAATTCACCTATTCAGGTGGATATTGATCCAACACCTGCCGCTTATTCAAACCAGCCCACTTGGTAAAGACCTCAGTTCAACATTCAGTTTCTCGTTACATTTCTTTGAAACGGATTTAGGTTGCCAGTTGTGTGAAAATTAATAAAAATACCTTGTATAAATCCAATCCGTTTTCCACATTGAATAATCATCATCACATGGATTTGTTTTGTTGAAATCAAATCAAATCAAATGTTATTGGTCAAATACACATGGTTAGCATATGTTATTGGTCACATACCCATGGTTAGCAGATGTTATTGGTCACATACACATGGTTAGCAGATGGTATTGGTCACATACACATGGTTAGCAGATGTTATTGGTCACATACACATGGTTAGCAGATGTTATTGGTCACATACACATGGTTAGCAGATGTTATTGGTCACATACACATGGTTAGCAGATGTTATTGGTCACATACACATGGTTAGCAGATGTTATTGGTCACATACACATGGTTAGCAGATGTTAATGTGAGTGTAGTGAAATGCTTATGAAACACAGCAGCTAAGATGCAATATATAGTGAAGAATAGATAGTGAAGGATACAGTATTTACAGTTGAGGCTAAAGATTACATACACTTAGGTTGGAGTCATTAAAACTCATTTTTCAACCACTCCACACATTTCTTGTGAACAAACTATAGTTTTGGCAAGTCGGTTAGGGCATCTGTGTTAATGACACAAGTCATTTTTCCAACAATTGTTTACAGACAGATTATTTCACAATCCCAGTGGGTCAGATGTTTACATACACTAAATTGACTGTGCCTTGAAAGAGCCTTGGAAAATTCCAGAAAATTATGTCATAGCTTTCATAGCTTCTGATAGGCTAATTGACATCATTTGAGTCAATTGGAAGAGCACTTGTGTATGTATTTCAAGACCTACCTTGAAACTCAGTGCCTCTTTACTAGACATCATGGAAAAATAAATACAAATCTGCCAAGATCTCAGAAAAAAATGGTAGACCTCCACAAGTCTGGTTCATCCTTGGGAGCGATTTCCAAATGCCTGAAGGCGTCCTCTGGTCTGATGAAACAAAAATAGAACTGTTTGGCCATAATGACCATCGTTATGATCGGAGGAAAAATGGGGATTCTTGCAAGCCGAAGAACACCATCCCAACCGTGAAGCACACAGGTGGCAGCATCATGTTGTGGGGGGTGCTTCGCAGCAGGAAGGACTGGGGCACTTCACAAAATAGATGGCATCATGGGTGAGGAAAATTACGTGAATATATTGAAGCAACATCTCAAGACATCAGTCAGGAAGTTAAAGCTTGGTCGCAAATGGGTCTTCCAAATGGACAATGACGCCAAGCATACTTCCAAAGTTGTGGCAAAATGGCTTAATGACAACAAAGTCAAGGTATTGGAGTGGGCATCACAACGCCCTGACCTTCATGCTATAGAAAACAGATCATTTTTACCCTTTTAAAAATAGTTATAGGGGGAGGTCCGGGGGATGTCTGTCTTTGAAAGGGTCATTGTAATATTTAAGATGTCCCCTTTACTGATGACCTAAACCTAAAAGTCAAGGGGTCTGAATACTTACCAAAGAAACTGTAAGTGATTGAGGAGAGAGCATCATTGCTATATTCTAATTACAATCATTGACCCATAAGGGAACACATGACCAAAGCAATGCGTGACCCATGCAGAATTAAAACAATATTCATCTTAATGAGAAATATAATCGAATAAACAAATGTTTGCATAACCAAAGACATGAAAACGGGTGGGAACATTGTATTTAGCTAGGATTTCATAAGGCCAGGAATGTCATTGAGAATAACAATAGACAATAGTTAATGTTGCTAGTTTAGGGATGAAGATAGTGAAGGTTCATCAATGTTAAGCATGGGTTTTTAATTTGATGTGGAAACAATGTTTATTCAACCAGTGAGAGGCTTGTAAATGCCCACAGGAAAGTGGAATGAGGAACTCTTTATTGAGACAATCATGAAACAGCAATCTGTGGGTGAGTTGTAGTGGATATTATAATATAAGGATCTGCTGGAGTCCAAGTCAAACCAAGATTCTTTATTTCTGAGCTCAGAGAGAATAACAGTTTGGTATTTGGTATTTTACTAGGATCCCCATTAGCTGTTGCAAAAGCAGCAGCTACCCCTCCTACAGTCAACACAAAACATGACACATAATTGTCACGTCTCTCGTCGGAAAGCATGGACCAAAGCGCAGCGTGGTAAGTGTTCATGATTTTTATTTAATCAAAAAACACTCAAACAAAATAACAAAGAGAAGAACGAACAGTTCTGTAAGGCAAATCAACTATACAGAAAACAACTACCCAAAAAACACAGGTTGAAAAAGGCTGCCTAAGTATGATTCCCAATTAGAGACAACGATAGACAGCTGCCTCAGATTGGGAACCACACTCCGCCAAAAACAAAGAAATAGAAAACATAGAAATAAAGAAACTTGAATTCCCACCTGAGTCACACCCTGGCCTAACCAAAATAGAGAATAAAAAGCCTCTCTGGGCCATGGCATGACAATAATACAGAACATCAATAGACAAGAACAGAACTACATACATTTTCTAAAAGGCACAAGTAGACTACATATCAATGCATATACACAAACTACCTAACAGTGAAATAGGGGAGATGTGTTGCTTTATCTGTTTTTTGAAACCAGGTTTGCTGTTTATTTATGCTTTGTTTAATGCCAGTGGCAGGCCATTGGTAAAAATAGAAAAGAGTAGAGGGCCTAGAGAGCTGCCCTGCGGTACATCACACTTCATATGTTTGACATTAGAGAAGCTTCCATTAAAAACCCTCTGAGTTCTATTAGATAGACAGCTCTGAATCCACATTATGGCAGAGGTTGAAAAGCCATAGCACAAACATTCTTAAACAACAGGTTATGGACAATAATATCAAAGGCTGCACTGAAATCTAACAATAGAGCTCCCACAATCTTCTTGTTATCAATTTCTCTCAACCAATCATCAGTCATTTGTGTTAGTGCAGTACATGTTGAGTGCCCTTCTCTATAAGCATGCTGAAAGTATGTTGTTCATTTGTTTACAGAGAAATAGCATTACATTTGGTAAAACACCATTTTTTCCAACAGGTTGCTAAGAGCTTGCTGCCAGCTTATAGGTCTGCTGTTAGAACCAGTAAAGGCTGTCCTCAGTAGCTTTCCATCTAAGTTGTCAATGCCAGGAGGTTTGTCATTATTGATCGATAACAATTGTTCCACCTCTCCCACACTAACTTTACAAAATTCATAACTTGCACTGCTTTTCTTTCATGATGTTTTTTTCCATCATTCTTTATATCATTGATCTTGGCTTCCTAATAAAGTTGATTATTTTTGTTGAGTTTGTTCACATCATTTCTCAGTTTGCAGTATGTAAACCAGCCAGATGTGCAGCCAGACTTATTAGCCACTCCTTTTGCCCCAACTCTTTCAAACATACAGTTTTTAAATTCCTCATCAATCCATGGAACAGTTCTAACAGTCAGTACATGTTTATCAATAATTGGAAGAAGCAATTTCATCTGGTAAAAACAGGTCAACACATTATAAGGCAACAATATAAGACAATGGGAGCACTGTGTATGTTCTCTGATAAGATGTGAGTCAATGAGATGTGAAATATCAATATACATGCTAAGAGAAGTCATTTCTCTCTCCTGTGTGGATTCTCTAATGACATTTAAGTGATTGTTATGAGTAACATCTTTTCCCAAAATCTAATCTTCTGTAAGCCTTCTCCTCTGTGTCTCATGTTCTTTCAGGCTTCCAAAATGGGCAAAAGCGTTGCGCCCTGGGAGGAGTGGTAATGCATCTCCCCTGTGTGTATTATCTTGTGCTGTTTCAGGGTCCCTAACTGGTTAAAACACTTGCCACACTGGGAGCAATGGTAAAGCTTCTCCCCTGTGTGTATTCTCTTGTGCTGTTTCAGGGCCCCTAACTGGTTAAAACACTTGCCACACTGGGAGCAGGGGTAAGGCTTCTCCCCTGTGTGTATTCTTTTGTGTTTTTTCAGGTCCCCTGTCCCGTTGAAACACTTGCCACACTGGGAGCAGGGGTAAGGCTTCTCCCCTGTGTGTATTCTTTCGTGTTTTTTCAGATCCCCTGCCCAGGCGAAACACTTTCCACACTGGGAGCATTGGTATGGCTTCTCCCCTGTGTGAATTTTCTCGTGAGCTTTCAGGTGTCCTTTCTCGCTATACATCTTTTCACATTGCGAGCAGTGGTAAGGCTTCTCCCTGTGTGTATTCTCTGGTGTCGTTTCAGCTTCCCCAAATCGTTATTCAACCCTATCTTTCCACACTGGGAGCATTGGTAAGGCTTCTCCCCTGTGTGCATTCTCTCATGCCGTTTCAGCTCCCTGACTGGTTGAAACACTTTCCACAGTGGGTGCAGTGGTAAGGCTTCTCCCCTGTGTGTATTCTCTCGTGTTGTTTCACCTTCCACAAATCGTTAAAACGCTTTCCGCAGTGGGAGCAGTGGTAAGGCTTCTCCCCTGTGTGTATTCTCTCGTGTCTTTTCAGCTTCCCCAAATCGTTACAACCCTTTCCACACTGGGAGCAGTGGTAAGGCTTCTCCCTGTGTATTCTCTGTGTATTCTCTCGTGCCGTTATTCCAGCTTTTCAGCCCCAAATCGTTAAAACCTTTCCACAATGGGAGCAGTGGTAAGGCTTCTCCCCGGTGTGTATTCTCTCGTGAGTTTTCAGGTTTCCTTTCTGGTTAAAACTCTTTCCACACTGGGAGCAGTGGTATGGCTTCTCCCCGGTGTGTATTCTCTCATGTTGTTTCAGCTCACATAAGTGGTTACAACCCTTTCCACAGTGGGAACACTGGTGTCTTCTTGCTGGTTTGGACGTCCTGACTCTGGTTCCTCTGAGTCTGGTCTTTCTCCTGCCAAAGACAGTGTTCTTTAAAATAGAGACCTGAATTAAACCTCCACGTGATAAAACGGCCTTGCTACGAGGGTAAATCCTAATCAGATCCCTCAATAACCTAAGACCAGTTTTAACAATCTTAGTGTGATTTTAAAACAAATGTTGTAGCGTTTCCTGGTAATTACTGATAATGTTTACACTACTTATTTATTCATTCTGTTTTCGTCAGAACACAAAAAACTAAACAGTTCTAGGACACTCAAGACACAGACGTCACTGGATTCCAATCGAGCAGGTAGTTCTAAATATATAACTTTAATAGCTGTATGATACAGAATACGACCTACAGTCGTGGCCAAGTTTTGAGAATGAAAAATATTGATTTCCACAAAGTTTGCTGCTTCAGTGTCTTTAGATATTTTTGTCAGATGTTACTATGGAATGCTGAAGTATAATTACAAGCATTTCATAAGTGTCAAAGGCTTTTATTTACAATGACATGAAGTTGATGCAGTGTCAATATTTGCAGTGTTGACCCTTCTTTTTCAAGACCTCTGCAATCCGCACTGGCATGCTGTCAATTAACTTCTGGGCCACATCCTGACTGACGGCAGCCCATTCTTGCATAATAATTACTTAGTTATCACTTTTGCCTTATGGCAAGGTGCTCCATCATGCTGGAAAAGGCATTGTTCATCACCGAACTGTACCTGGATGGTTGGGAGAAGTTGCTCTTGGAGGATGAGTTGGTACCATTCTTTATTCATGGCTGTGTTCCAACATTGTGAGTGAGCCCACACCCTTGGCTGAGAAGCAACCCCACACATGAATACCCCAGTCCTCAGCAGTCCAATCCATGTAACTTTTGCAGAATATCAGTCTGTCCCTGATGATTTTCCTGGAGAGAAGTGGCTTCTTTGCTGTCCTTCTTGACACCAAAAGTGTTTGCTTCACTATGCGTGCAGATGCACTCACACCTGCCTGCTGCCATTCCTGAGCTCTGTACTGGTGGTGCCCCGATCCCGCACCTGAATCAACACGCCTTCTTCACAACAATTGAACCGCTCTCCTTGAAGTTCTTGATGATCCGATAAATGGTTGATTTTGGTGCAATCTTACTGGCAGCTTATCCTTGCCTGTGAAGCCCGTTTTGTGCAAAGCAATGATGACGGCACGTGTTTCCTTGCAGGTAACCGTGGGTAACATATGAAGAACAATGATTCCAAGCACCACCCTCCTTTTGAAGCTTCCAGTTTTGGGGGAGATTCTGATATTTTGCATAGAAAATAGTGACTTTGCAATTAATTGCAACTCATCTGAACACTCTTCATAACATTCTGGAGTATATGCAAATTGCCATCATACAAACTGAGGCAGCAGATTTGGTGAAAATTCAAATTAACTTTTGGCCAAGACTGTACACACTTCCTTAAACATAAAATAAGTAAATAAGTCATTTTAAGTGGAAGTCCTAAACTTGTTTTTACGTCTAAAACACAAAGCACATCAGTAACATCTCCCCGTTGTTGAAAGGGTTCGACACCTGCTGTTTAAATGGACCAATTTCTTATTTAGACGTTCACAGATTTTCAACATTTTGACTATCGCTGATGTCATATTTTGGGTAAAGTAAAAAATAAAGTGAAATATTTGGAAAGATGTTCCTCAAACTGATAGCAACTACAATATTTTTTTACATCCCTGTTAGTTAACATTAGTTAGTTAACATTTATTCTCTGCCAAGATAATCCATCCACCTGACAGGTGTGGCATATCAAGGAGCTGATTGAACAGCTTGATTATTACACAGGTGCACCTTGTGCCGGGAAAATAAAA
The DNA here is from genome assembly GCF_021184085.1 of Oncorhynchus gorbuscha. Taxonomy (NCBI): domain Eukaryota; kingdom Metazoa; phylum Chordata; class Actinopteri; order Salmoniformes; family Salmonidae; genus Oncorhynchus; species Oncorhynchus gorbuscha. The sequence continues at coordinate 91,330 of NW_025746190.1, read as the reverse complement.
GGCCACTCAAATATGCAGTTTTGTCACAAAAACACACACAACGTCACTAGTCATGTTTTGCAGCTGTTTCAGGACAGCACTACAGGGATTCTATTCAACTAACTTTAATAACTAGTGTTAATACCTGCCTGGCGCACTAACAAACTTTATCCTTACCCCCCTCTAAAATTACCGCTACAGAATTAGCATAGTAGGCCATGTAATTTAAGGTAATCTGAAATATTTAGGACTGACTTATTCCTTGCCACCCATTCTGAAACACACTGCAGCTCTTTGAAAGTGTTGCTGTCATTTCAGTTTCCGTGGTAGCTGACGTGTACAGTGTTGAGTCATCCGCATACAGACACACTGGCTTTACTCAAATGTTGTTGGCATGTCGTTGGGAAAGATTGAAAAAGGTAGGTGCCAAACAGCTGCCCTGGGGAATTCCTGATTCTACCTTGATTGTGTTGTACAGGCTTCCATTAAAGAACACTCTCTGTGTTCTGTTAGACAGGTAGCTCTGGGGCGGCAGGTAGCCTAGTGGTTAGAGCGGTAGGCCAGTAACCAAAATGTTGCTGGATCGAATCCCCGAGTTGACATGGTAAAACTCTGTCGTTCGGCCCCTGAACAAGGCAGTCCTAGGCAGTCATTGAAAATAAGAATTTGTTCTTAACCAACTTGCCTAGTTAAATAAAGGTTAGCTTTTTAAAAACTCTTTATCCACAATATAGCAGGGGGTGTAAAGCCATACATGTTTTCAGCAGCAGACTACGATCGATAATGTCAAAAGCCGCACTGAAGTCTAACAAAACAGCCCAAACAATATTTTTATCGTCATCAATTTCTCTCAGCCAATCAGTCATTTTTAAGTGCTGTGTTTATTGAATATCCTTCCCTGATCACAGCTTTCCTCAGCATTAGTTAATTAATTAACAGTGTCTAGAGTTTAGTTTGCCTGTTCAACAGTCTTGTAAAGATAGGGGGGTTAACTGGGACAGGCAATGTAATGTTTTAAGGATAAGTTTTTGTAAAACAAGCACCTTACATTGGATCATCTTGAAACTCTCTCTAAAGCTAACTTTCATCAAGGTTTTATATGGTCTATTGGTTTCCCTCTTTTCATTGGCAGAATCCTTTTTCAGTGTTATGATATTCATAACATCCATATCCACCAGTCTATATTCCTGTCAACTAACAGAACTCCACTGGTTGTCCTGGTAACAGATACCAGTGGGCAGATCTATTGTATTTGTTCAAACTAAACTACAGCACTTACTTTGATGAGTCAAATCTGATCCTTTCATCTCTTCTCCTCCTCTCACAGTTACACTAAGCGCCGTTGTTTTCCTGCAGTCCACCAGCAGCACAGACAACATCTTCATACCCAGCAGTAAGGTGCTACCAGGAGAGGCACGACACATGGACTCCGGGAGGCTGGAAGGGCTAGCGTTGTCCTAGTAACCATAAAGAGGGGAGACAGATGCACATCATTATGGATGCTGATGTCACTGTTGTCATAAAGTGCTTTACAGAAACCCAGCCCAAGCTGATAAAGCAAGCTGTATGCTAGACCAGACCAAGCTGTACCATCTGGTGTTCTGATCTGGAGAGACTCTTCTCTGCCTCGTCAGCATCAGGATGTTGTTGAGGCTCCCCAGAGGATCCATAATAGTCATGTCTCTTTCCTGTGTGAATGAGAACATCAAACAGATGGTAAACTTATGATCTTCTATTGCAATCACAGAGTCTTACAAGAGGCATTAATATGTCTAAAAAGGGCCTAAAATGGCAAATTTCATCTTGATTTCCTAAAAAAATACTTGTGATGCAAATGTAAAAGGGTTGTTCCACAAAATGGGTGCCTTTTTTTATATTTTAAGTAGAACATACACAGCAATATTGAATTTTAAAAGACTGTTATACTAGATGAGGGGAACTTTAATATCTAACACATCGAGAATTCAATACTAATTCAATACTAATACTAATTGAAAAGTTGCAAAAGTATATGAACCAATGGCAGATCGACCATTTAACAATTCCTACAGTAAGAACGCCCATTAAAAACCCCACATTAGTTCAACAACTGCATAGTCTGTGTCCCTGTTTTTAAGACAGTACTCACTGGTGTCAATCGGATCTTCTGTCTCCTCCTTTTTCACTCTCAAAACGTCTTCCTCCTTCACGTTTATTAAGATAGCATCCTCTTCCTCACTAAAAGGTTCTTTCTCTTCTTTAACTATAACAGCCTCCTCTTCCTCCTTTTTCATTCTGAAAGATTCTTTCTCCATAAAGCAGACCTCTTCATTAGCAAGGGAGGAGTAGTTCAGTGAGCTCATGGTCAGGGATGTTAGCTAGCTAGCTAGCATTAGCGACTAGCCAAGTGCTAACCTCAGTATCAATCTTTAACAAGTTTGCAAATTGAACAAGCAAATTAGGTTAAAGTTCACCAGTAGATACATCAACCGAAATTTGTTTAAAACACTGAGATTAGCTAATGTACAATAACATGGTCTAAAGAATCAATCTTTCAGTTTTATGTTGTCTAACAAGCTACCGAGGTGGTTGTAAGAGTTGGCGCCTGTTCCTGAAGAAGTGTCCCGTCCAGTCCATTATACGTCATCAAGAAACATCACCTGATAGACGCACATCGCCATCTGCTGGCTGGAGTGGGTAACGCAGTTGAAACAATAGTTACTACACTTTTGTATTGGAAAGAACGTCATAATAATTTAACAATAAACTGATATATTTTCTCTTACGTCTTACAAATAATACTTTCCTGTACACAGACGTGGAAGCTTAAAATTAATATGTGGATGATGAATAAATACTTCTACGAATAGGTAGCGTGTTAAAACACATTTCTGTTAATACTCTGTTCATCAGCACTACTTCAAGGTCTCAGAGCAAGTGACGTCACCGATTGAAACGCTATTTCGCGCGCACCGCTAACTAAGCTAGCAGTTTCACATCCGTTACACCAACGGATCAACCTATTGTGTGTATTGAACATTCATACTGGACAGTTTTACCTATAGAGTAGCACCACCACCCATTCTCTTGAAGTCAAAGCCACAGTGTATTGTTGCTATCGGAGTTTTTGATTAATAATCCTATTCATTTCAAGCCCCACTAAGATGTCACCATACTATTATTTTAAAGCCCCGCGATGTAAGACATACATCATCAGAGTGGGCCTCCCATTTAAATGTCAACAATGGAGCAAATGCATCACATGTGAACATCACTTGATTATCAGAGGGGTGTATTATGACATCAGATAGAACTACTCAGACATTCCAAATATCACTTGATTATCAGAGGGGTGTGTTATGACATCAGATAGAACTACTCAGACATTCCAAATATCACTTGATTATCGGAGGGGTGTATTATGACATCATATAGAACTACACAGACATTCCAAATCAGGCTTCATCCACATCATGAAGGTGGATATTGATCCAACCATTTCAGAAGTAATGACCGGGCTGACGGAAACAGGATATGCTTGTACACTTTTATAAATGCTGACAGACGATTTGTTACTTCGTTTGACATGGTGGGGTCATTTTGTTTCAGTAAAAAATGTATAAACGAGAAGTGGCGGTCCTTTATGCGCAAATATTGATTTAATAACGATAATATCTTAGTTAACTTGGAGTCACGTGATGATATGTTGTGTGGTCTCCCACTACGATTTGGGAAACCATGCAGTTTATTAGGCTACAGATTAAATAAATGATGAACTTCACAGGGTGGTGAAAGTGCATGTGTTGAGCTTGATGCTCCTTTCCAATACATTTTGAGGGTCTTCATCTGGTGACATGATGATGATTGATGCTTGGTTGCCATTTGACAAATAAAATAATGTCGCTCTCATCCATAATAATCTGATCATGTAGGTAGCCTACTAGCACTGTATCTGTGAGCTGCTGGCTACAGTGCACGGGACAAGAGGACTTTTGCTATATAACTCAACGGTTTTTCAAAACCATCAGTAGAGTTGAAAATGCGATGGAAACCCATTTAAACTTGCATTTTTCATTCAGTACATGGGAATTCAACAGGAAAACATTTTTTTCCGTGCACTACGTCATCACGCAAAAACTTTTATCCGCAATAAACCTGTTTTATGCAAACATTTCCCGTGGGAAAATGCGTATATTGTTTTTTGCAGATTTGGGAATATTCACATGAAAATCTGTCGCAAATTACATATGGAATTTAGCTACTAATGTGGATATTGATCCAACACCTGCCGCTTATTCAAACCAGCCCACTGGGCACAGACCTCAGTTCAACATCTAGTTTCTCGTTACATTTCTTTGAAACGGATTTAGGTTGCCAGTTGTGTGAAAATAAGATGTTATTGGTCACATACACATGGTTAGCAGATGTTATTGGTCACATACACATGGTTATCAGATGTTATTGGTCACATACACATGGTTATCAGATGTTATTGGTCACATACACATGGTTAGCAGATGTTATTGGTCACATACACATGGTTAGCAGATGTTATTGGTCACATACACATGGTTAGCAGATGTTATTGGTCACATACACATGGTTAGCAGATGTTATTGGTCACATACACATGGTTAGCAGATGTTAATGCGAGTGTAGCGAAATGCTTGTGCTTCTAGTTCCGACCATGCAGTAATATCTAACAAGTAATATAACCTAACAATTCCACAACAACTACCTTATACACACAAGTGTAAAGGAATGAATACGAATATGCACATAAAATTACATAAATGAGTGATGGCCGAACGGCATAGGCAAGATGCAGTAGATGGTATAGAGTGCAGTATATACATATGAGATGAGTAATGTAGGGTATGAGAACATTATATAAAGTGGCATTATTTAGAGTGGCTAGTGATACATTTAATTACATCAAGGTGGCAAGATGCAGTAGATAGTATAGCGTACAGTATATACATATGAGATGAGTAATGTAGGGTATGTAAACATTATATATAAAGTGGTAATGATGTGTACATCCATTTTTCAATTATTAAAGTGGCTGGAGCTGAGTCATTATGTTGGCAGCAGCCACTCAATGTTAGTGATGGCTGTTTAACAGTCTGATGGCCTTGAGATAGAAGCTGTTTTTCAGTCTCTTGGTCCCCTCTTTGATGCACCTGTACTGACCTCGCCTTCTGGATGATAGCGGGGTGAACTACCCTCTGGAGAGTCTTCCGGTTATGGGCGGAGCAGATGTCGTACCAGGCGGTGATACAGACCGACAGGATGCTCTCGATTGTGCATCTGTAAAAGTGTGTGAGTGTTTTTTGGTGGCAAGCCGAATTTCTTCTTCCTGAACTGCGCCTTCTTCACCACACTGTCTGTGTGGGTGGACCATTTCAGTTTGTCCTTGATGTGTACGCTGAGGAACTCAAAACTCTCCACCCTCTCCACTACTGTCCCGTCAATGTAGATACGGGGCTGCTCCCTCTGCTGTTTCCGGAAGTCCACGATCATCTCCTTTGTTTTGTTGACATTGAGTGTGAGGTTATTTTCCTGACACCACACACCAAGGGCCCTCACCTCCTCCCTGTAGGCCACTGTAGTGTCGTCTGCAAACTTGATGATTGAGTTGGAGGCATGCATGGCCACTCAGTTGTGGGTGAACAGGGAGTACAGGAGAGGGCTGAGAACGCACCCTTGTGGGACCCAGTGTTGAGGATTAGCGGGGTGGAGATGATGTTACCTACCCTCACCACCTGGGAGCGGCCGGTCAGGAAGTCTAGGACCCAGTTGCACAGGGCAGGGTCGAGACCCAGGGTCGTCTGTGGAGACTGCCTACACTGACTACAGAAAGTTATGTTATACGGCCTACAGAATGTTATGTTATACTGCCTACAGGACGTTATGCTATACTGCCTACAGGACGTTATGCTATACTGCCTACAGGACGTTATGCTATACTGCCTACAGGACGTTATGCTATACTGCCTACAGGACGTTATGTTATACTGCCTACAGGAAGTTATGTTATACTGCCTACAGGAAGTTATGCTATACTGCCTACAGAATGTTATGCTATACTGCCTACAGGACGTTATGCTATCTTACCCATGTTCACAGGAGAGCCCACCTGCACTCAGCTGGTCAAGTGCCTTAACAGGAAAAGGATATGACATCACACAGGGAGAATGAGATGGCAGGAGCAATGGTGCCCTGTATGTCCAAGGATTCTCTGGGCCAGATTACTGTAAAAGCACTTTGTGACCACTGCTGAGATTTTTTTTTTAAAGGCCATAAAAATGTGCTTGATTGATTGTATAAATAGAAGTCCTATTACCAGTCAGATAGGAAGTAGCAGGGAGGCCCTATTACCAGTCAGGTAGGAAGTAGCAGTGAAGTCCTATTACCAGTCAGGTAGAAAGTAGCAGTGAAGTCCTATTACCAGTCAGGTAGGAAGTAGCAGTGAAGTCCTATTACCAGTCAGATAGGAAGTAGCAGTGAGGTCCTATTACCAGTCAGGTAGGAAGTAGCAGTGAGGTCCTATTACCAGTCAGGTAGGAAGTAGCAGTGAGGTCCTATTACCAGTCAGGTAGGAAGTAGCAGTGAAGTCCTATTACCAGTCAGATAGGAAGTAGCAGTGAAGTCCTATTACCAGTCAGGTAGGAAGTAGCAGTGAAGTCCTATTACATTTACATTTAAGTCATTTAGCAGACGCTCTTATCCAGAGCGACTTACAAATTGGTGCATTCACCTTATGACATCCAGTGGAACAGTCACTTTACAATAGTGCATCTAAAACTTAAGGGGGGTGAGAGGGATTACTTATCCTATCCTAGGTATTCCTTAAAGAGGTGGGGTTTCAGGTGTCTCCGGAAGGTGGTGATTGACTCCGCTGTCCTGGCGTCGTGAGGGAGTTTGTTCCACCATTGGGGGGCCAGGGCAGCGAACAGTTTTGACTGGGCTGAGCGGGAGCTGTACTTCCTCAGTGGTAGGGAGGCGAGCAGGCCAGAGGTGGATGAACGCAGTGCCCTTGTTTGGGTGTAGGGCCTGATCAGAGCCTGGAGGTACTGAGGTGCCGTTCCCCTCACAGCTCCGTAGGCAAGCACCATGGTCTTGTAGCGGATGCGAGCTTCAACTGGAAGCCAGTGGAGAGAACGGAGGAGCGGGGTGACGTGAGAGAACTTGGGAAGGTTGAACACCAGACGGGCTGCGGCGTTCTGGATGAGTTGAAGGGTTTAATGGCAGAGGCAGGGAGCCCAGCCAACAGCGAGTTGCAGTAATCCAGACGGGAGATGACAAGTGCCTGGATTAGGACCTGCGCCGCTTCCTGTGTGAGGCAGGGTCGTACTCTGCGGATGTTGTAGAGCATGAACCTACAGGAACGGGCCACCGCCTTGATGTTGGTTGAGAACGACAGGGTGTTGTCCAGGATCACGCCAAGGTTCTTGGCGCTCTGGGAGGAGGACACAATGGAGTTGTCAACCGTGATGGCGAGATCATGGAACGGGCAGTCCTTCCCGGGAGGAAGAGCAGCTCCGTCTTGCCGAGGTTCAGCTTGAGGTGGTGATCCGTCATCCACACTGATATGTCTGCCAGACATGCAGAGATGCGATTCGCCACCTGGTCATCAGAAGGGGGAAAGGAGAAGATTAATTGTGTGTCGTCTGCATAGCAATGATAAGAGAGACCATGTGAGGTTATGACAGAGCCAAGTGACTTGGTGTATAGCGAGAATAGGAGAGGGCCAAGAACAGAGCCCTGGGGGACACCAGTGGTGAAGAGCGCGTGGTGAGGAGACAGAACGACAAATAGCTGGCTAGCGAACCTAGAAAATCGCTCTAGACTACACAATTATCTTTGATACAAAGACGGCTATGTAGCTAGCTATGTAGCTAGCTACGATCAAACAAATCAAACCGTTGTACTGTAATGAAATGAAGTGAAAATGTGATACTACCTGTGAATGCGACCGGGTAGTTGAGTTCTATACAGAAGACGTTGGCTAGCGTTGGCTAGCTAGCAGAGTCTCCTACGTTAAGGACGACAAATAGCTGGCTAGCTAACCTCGGTAAATTAAGATAATCACTCTAAGACTACACACTCTACACACTCTAAACCTAAACAACACAATTATCTTGGATACGATGATACGAAGGCAGCAAAGACAGCTATGTAGCTAGCTAACACTACACTAATCAAGTCGTTCAGTTGAGTGTAATAGTTTCTCCAGTGCAGCTAATCAGTGGACGTTAGCTAGCTGGCTAGTGAAGACTACGTTAGGACGGCGAAATACGATAATTACGCAATTATCTTTGATACAAAGACGGCTATGTAGCTAGCTGAGAAGAAATTGCTAAGATTAGACAAATCAAACCGTTGTGCTATAATGAAATATAATGAAAAAGTTATACTACCCGCGGGAGCCAAGTGCAGATGCGACCACTCGCTCCAACCGGAACCGGAAGGCGATTACCAGTCAGGTAGGAAGTAACAGTGAAGTCCTATTACCAGTCAGATAGGAAGTAGCAGTGAAGTCCTATTACCAGTCAGGTAGGAAGTAGCAGTGAAGTCCTATTACCAGTCAGGTAGGAAGTAGCAGTGAAGTCCTATTACCAGTCAGATAGGAAGTAGCAGTGAAGTCCTATTACCAGTCAGGTAGGAAGTAGCAGTGAAGTCCTATTACCAGTCAGATAGGAAGTAGCAGTGAAGTCCTATTACCAGTCAGGTAGGAAGTAGCAGTGAAGTCCTATTACCAGTCAGGTAGGAAGTAGCAGTCCTACTACTACACAAAATGTCCCCTGTCATTGGATTTAGGTTGCCAGTTCGGTGAAAATAAAAAATACCTGTGTTCATGGCTTTTTACAAATCCAATCAGTTTTCCACAATAATCAAACATCACATAGATTTGTTTTGTTGAAATGACGTGGAAACAAAGTTAATTCAACCAGTGGGAGGCTTGTAAATGACCCCAGGAAAATAAAACAAAGAACTCTTCATTGAGACAATGATAAACAGCAATCTGTGGGAGAGTTGTGGTGGATATTATAAAATAAGGATCTGCTGGAGTCCAAGTCAAACCAAGATTCTTTATTTCTGAGCTCAGAGAGAATAACAGAGTTACACAGCGCAGTGTAGACAGTCTGAATTCCTGAAGCATTGAGTGATTAGCACATATCTTTATAGTTTCCTGTTCCTGGGAGGGACTTTATTCATACAAAAGACGGAGATGCAGCTGGTTTGCAACGCAGGATGATACTCCCAGGAACAGGAGATTATAATAGGTCAGTTTCACAAGGTTAGTCACATACTCAGATATGTGGACACATACAATTAACATTTTGCATTACAGACACTGTGAACATTTTAATGTCATTAAATCATCAGTGGGCCAACAATGTAAATGTCAACAATGGAGCAAATGCATCACATCCAAATATCACTTGATTATCTGTAGTGCTGGACAAATGACACAGCCCAGATAAACACACACAGTCAGAGTTTAAAAAAGGACCATTTAAACACATGGAATCTGATTTACTCTATATACTCCATATTCAATTCATATTTTCCAATAAAAACATACAACTATATGTTTACGTATACTTTGTACAATTCAATTTCATACGTTAAAAACAGGTAAACACATTCTCAATCAACAATATAAGACAATTGGAGCACTGTGTACGTTCTCTGATGAATTTTAAGTCAATGTGATGTAAAATATAAATCTACACACCAGAATAATGTGATGTTAAATATCAATATTCACACTGGGAGAAGTAATTATTCTCTCCTGTGTGGATTCTCACGTGACTTTTAAGTGACTGTGATGAGAAATATGTCTTCCCACAGTCTAAGCATTTGTAAAACTTCTACCCTGTGTGTATTCTCTCATTTTTGTTCCAAGAAACTTTTCTGTTTAAAACATTTTTCACACTGGCAACACCCCTGTGTGTATTCTCTCATGTTTTTTACGATCCCCTGACTGGTTGAAGCACTTTCCACACTGGGAGCAGTGGTAAGGCTTCTCCCCTGTGTGTATTCTCTCGTGTCTTTTCAGACTCCCTAACTGGTTAAAACTCTTCCCACACTGGGAGCAGTGGTAAGGCTTCTCCCCTGTGTGTATTCTCTCGTGATGTTTCAGGGACCTTATTAGGTTAAAACACTTGCCACACTGAGAGCAGTGGTAAGGTCTCTCTCCTGTGTGTATTCTCTCATGATTTTTGAATTCCCTAAATGGTTAAAAGTCTTTCCACACTGGGAGCAGTGGTAAGGTTTCTGCCCTGTGTGTATACGCTCATGATATTTGAGGGAGTGTAACCGATTAAAACTCTTCCCACACTGGGAGCAGTGGTAAGGCTTCTCCCGGTGTGTATTATCTCATGTTGCTTCAAGGCCCCTAGCAGGATAAAACACTTGCCACACTGAGAGCAACGGTAAGGTTTCTCCCCTGTGTGTATTCTCTCGTGTATTTTCATGTTACCTGCCTGGCTAAAACTCTTTCCACACTGGGAACAGTGGTAAGGCTTCTCCCCTGTGTGTATTCTCTCGTGTAGTTTCAGCGCCCCCAAATTGTTACAACCCTTTCCACACTGGGAGCAGTGGTAAGGCTTCACCCCTCTGTGTATTCTCTCGTGTCGTTCCAGCTTCCCCAAATCATTAAAACGCTTTCCACACTGGGAACACTGGTGTCTTCTTGCTGGTTTGGACATCCCTGGCTCTGGTTCCTCTGAGTCTGGTCTTTCTCCTGCCAAAGACAGTGTTAAAAAAAATAGAGACCCAAATGAAACCTCCACATGATGAAACAACAGTGTTACGAGAGTAAATCCGAATCAGATCTCTCTGTTTTAACAATCTTAGTATGATTTTAAAACAAATGTAGAGCTTCCTGGTAATTACTGATATGTTTACACTACTTATTTTAGTCATCCTGTTTTACAAGTCAGAACACAAACTAAACAGTTCTAGGACACAGACGTCGCTGGATTCCAATCGAGCAGGAAGTTCTAAATATATAACTTTCATAGCTGTATGATACAGAATGCGACCTACACACTTCCTTAACTTCTTCGATATAGGGGGCGCTTATATGGCTGTTAATGCGCCAGGAATGAGCCTACACTTTCTGTCGTTTCCCCAAGGTGTCTGCAGCATTGTGACGTATTTGTAGGCATATCATTGGAAGATTGACCATAAGAGACTACATTTACCAGGTGCCCGCTTGGTGAAAAGGTAAATGATTTTATTTGAATGCTTTTCTTGTTTTTGTGAAAATGTTGCCTGCTGAATGCTAGGCTTAATGATGTGCTAGCTATCAATACTCTTAAACAAATGCTTGTGTAGCTATGGTGGAAAAGCATATTTTGAAAATCTGAGATGACAGTGTTGTTAACAAAAGGCTAAGCTTGTGAGCCAATATATTTATTTCATTTCATTTGCGATTTTCATGAATAGTTAACGTTGCGTTATGGTAATGAGCTTGAGGCTGTGATTATGCTCCCGGATACGGGATTGCTCGACGCAAGAAGTTAAACATAAAATAACTAAAGAAGTAATTTTGTGTGATAGTCAAAAACTTGGTTTTTACATCAAAGACACAAAGCACATCAGTAACATCTCTCAGTTGTTGAAAGGGTTTGACACCTGCTGTTTAAATGGACCGATTTCTTATTTAGACGTTCACAGGTTTTCAACATTTTGACTATCGCTGATGTCATATTTTGGGTAAAGTAAAAAATAAGGTGAAATATTTGGAAAGATGTTCCTAAAACTGATAGTAACTACAATAAACAAATTATAAACGCAACATGTAAAGTGTTGGATGTTTAATGAGCTGAAACAAAAGAAAGCATAATTTTTTTCATCCCTGTTAGTTAACATTTATTCTCTGCCAAGATAATCCATCCTCCTGACAGGTGTGGCATATCAAGAAGCTGATTGAACAGCTTTATTATTACACAGGTGCACCTTGTAATACTTTTTATCGAACATCGAACAGCTTTGATGGGTACTCTCTCATCTGTGTCTATGGGACTGAGTTGGGCCTCTGGAGCTTGAGCTGACAATTGATTCATGACTTACTGATAAAAAACCTACAGCCAGGTTGAGGGGTTAAAACAACACCAGGTGCAGATGACCACAGGATGAACCCAGGATGGGTTGTGATGCCCCCAATCAGCATGGGAGGGTGGAACCAGCCCTGACTAAGCATTTATAAGAGCTCTGTTTTTCATTCAAGGTTAAGCTCTCAGCAACATACTCAAGAGTGTGGGGTCAACAGCTTCATTATTTCAATAATTAATCAATATTAAATAAAAAATGATTGTTTGAAGAAATAACAAAGTCTCTCTCAGTATGATGAATTTCCATGACAATGCCCGCTGCGACAATTTATTTTATTTAGACGTTCACAAATTTTGTACATTTTGACTATCACAAATGTCATGATATTTTGTGTAAAGAAAAAATAATTTTGTGGTAGATGTTGCTACAAAATATATAAAACACAACATGTAAAGTGTTGGTCCCATGTTTCATGAACTGAAATAAAAGACCCCAGAATTTTTCCATAAGCAAAGGAGCTTATTTCTCAAAAATATTGTGCACAAATTTGTTTACATTCCTACATTTACATTTACATTTAAGTCATTTAGCAGACGCTCTTATCCAGAGCGACTTACAAATTGGTGCATTCACCTTATGACATCCAGTGGGACAGTCACTTAACAATAGTGCATCTAAAACTTAGGGGGGGTGGGGTGAGAGGGAGGGTGGGGTGAGAGGGGTGAGAGGGAAACATTCCTGTTAGTGAACATTTCTCCTTTGCCAAGATAATTAATCAACCTGACAGGTGTGGGGAAAAACGAATTGGCTGGGCCTGGCTCCGCAATTGGGCTGCCCTCAAGGCCTGGCTCCCCTGCCCAGTCATGATTATGTGTCATGCTGGTAAAAGAGGACCCAAACGCGACTTAACAGAAACAGAGTTTATTAATGTTCAAAACGGAATAACTGAAATCCTCTAGATTTGTAGAGGAAAACAACTGGAGAAGCGGCCACAGACTGCAGGTCGCCGGGTAATTCGACTGCACCTGCTCCACGCAGCGTCTGAAGCACAAAACACGTCATGATAAAATCACGTCCATAGATTATGGCCTAATTTATTCCTTTACAATGACTGACTCAAAATAACTGTAAATTGACATTGAAATTCCTTTACAATGTTGTTTATATTTTTATATTTTCGTTCAGTATACACACACAGTGCATTCATTAAGGATCCAGACCCCTTCAACTTTTCCAAAATTTGTTATATTTCAGCATTAGTCTAAAATTCAAAAAAAAATCCCCTCGCCAAACTAAACTCATCAAAAAAAGAACATCCTCTCATTGTCAACTGCGTTTATTTTCAGCAAACTTAAGATCGATCCAACAGGTCCCAGACGTGCTCAATTGGATTGAGATCCGGGCTCTTCGCTGGCCATGGCAGAACACTGACATTCCGCTCTTGCAGGAAATCACACACAGAACGAGCAGTTTGGCTGGTGGCATTGTCATGCTGGAGGGTCATGTCAGGATGAGCCTGCAGGAAGGGTACCACGTGAGGGAGGAGGATGTCTTCCCTGTAACACACAGCGTTGAGATTGCCTGCAATGACAACAAGTTCAGTCTGATGATGCTGTGACACACCGCCCCTTCACCTCCAAATCGATCCCGCTCCAGAGTACAGGCCTCGGTGTAATGCTCATTCCTTCGACGATAAACGCGAATCCAACCATCACCCCTGGAGACAAAACCGTGACTTGTCAGTGAAGAGCACTTTTGCCAGTCTTGTCTAGTCCAGTGACGGTGGGTTTGTGCCCAGAGGTGACGTTGTTGCCGGTGATGTCTGGTGATGACCTGCCTTTCAACAGGCCTACAAGCCCTCCGTCCAGCCTCTCTCAGCCTATTGCGGACAGTCTGAGCACTGATGGAGTGATTGTGCATTCCTGGTGTAACTTGGGCAGTTGTTGTTGCCATCCTGTACCTGTCCCGCAGGTGTGATGTTCGGTTGTACCGAGCCGGGGCAGGTGTTATTACACTGGCACTGCGAGGATGATAAGCTGTCCATCCTGTCTCCCTGTAGCGCTGTCTTAGGTGTCTCACAGTACGGACATTGCAATTTATTGTCCTGGCCACATCTGCAGTCCTCATGCCTCCTTGTAGCATGCCTAAGGCACGTTCACGCAGATGAGCAGGGATCCTGAGCATCTTTCTTTTGGTGTTTCCAGAGTCAGTAGAAAGGCCACTTTAGTGTCCTAAGTTTTCATAACTGTAAACTTAATTGCCTACCATCTGCAATGCTGTTTGTGTCTTAACGACCGTTCCACAGGTGCATGTTCATTAATTGTTTATGGTTCATTGAACAAGCACGGGAAACAGCGTTTAAACCTGTTAGGGATAAGGGGCAGCATTTTCACTTGAATTAATTGCGTGCCCATAATGAACTGCATCCTACTCTGTCCTAGATGCTAATATATGCATATTATTATTACGATTGGATAGAAAACAGATGTCAACAGTCAGTAGAACGTGGAATGAAGCCTCTCGTGTGATGTGGGACTTGATGGAAGGGGAATGAGTCAGTGGTCTGTCAGAATGCCCGTTCCTGGTTGCGCACATTACTGTTGATATCGCGTTCCATTACTCTGCAGACAAAAACGAATGCTCTGGTTGGAACGTTATTGGATATATATGATAATAACATCCTGAAGATTGATTCTCTACTTAGTTTGACCAGTTTATTTGACCTGGAATATAACTTTTTGAAGTTTTTGTCCGAGTTCGCCTGGACCAGCGCCAGCTTTTGGACATGTGAACTAACCGTGCTAGCAAAAGTAGCTAATTGGACACTAGTAATGGACATTATGGAACAAAACAATGATTTATTGTGGAACTCGGACTCCTTGCACTGCATTCTGATGAAATATCAAAGGTAAGGGAATATTTATGACGTAATTTCGTATTTCTGTTGACTCCATGGCGGAGAAAGTCTTAGCGCCGTTTTAGATTATTGCATAGTATGCTTTTTTCGTAACATTTTTAAAAATCTGACACAGCGGTTGCATTAAGAACCAGTGTATCTTTAATTATATGTAAAACATGTATCTTTCGTCAAAGTTTATGATGAGTATTTCTGTTATCTGGCGTAGCTCTCTGTAATTACTCTGGATATTTTGGAGGCATTTCTGAACATGGCGTCAATGTAAACCGAGATTTGTGGATATAAATATGCACATTATCGAACAAAACATAAATGTATTGAGTGTCATCTGATGAAGATTATCAAAGGTTAGTGATTAAACCCGTTACAATGAAGATCAGTGATGTTATTTGGAATTTTACAAATAATCTTTTTAAGACAAGGTCCTGAAAAAGATCCGTAATTGTTTTTGCTGAATTTATTTTGTATATGTTGAAGTTTTTTTTCTTTCTCAGACATAAATAAACAACTCCAGGTGAAAGACAAAGGCCATAGCTGTAATAAAATAACAAATTAACTGGCAAAGCAGCAGAGAGAGGCCCGCATCCATCAACGTCACGAGTCACGTTTTTGCAGCCGTTTCAGTACAGCACTACAGGGAGAGAGAATCCACGGGACTAGTTTCAATGTTTGGAATCACTTAGGAGTTTCTGGATTTTGGGTAAACTTCTCCTTTAAAGCATCAGACTCCATAGTAATTCATCATCAGATGCTACAAGCCTCCTTTAAGACTCCATAATGTTTCATCATTAGATGCTACAGTCCTCCAACCTGTTTGGGATAGGGGCCAGCATTTTCACATTCAGATGAAAAGCGTGCCCAGAGTAAACTTCCTGCTCCTCAGGCCCAGAAGCTAATATATGCATCTTATTATGCATATTGGAAAGAAATACTCTGAAGTTTCTAAAACTGTTTAAATGATGTCTGTGAGTATAACAGAACTCTTATGGCAGGCAAAAACCTAAGAAAAATCCAACCAGGAAGTGGGAAATCTGAGGTTTGTCGTTTTTCAACTCATTGCCTATCGAATATACATTGTCTTTGGGGTCATATTGCACGTCCTTCGGTGTCCACTAGATGTCAACAGTCTTTAGAATGTTGTTTGAGGCTTCTACTGTGAAGGAGGGGGGAATAAGCGCTGTTTCAACCAGAGGTCTGCCAGAGTAGCATGAGCTGATCACGCGCTTACACGTGAGAGTGACCTGCGTTCCATTGCAATTCTAAAGACAAAGGATTCTCTGGTTGGAACATTGTTGAAGATATGTTCACAACATCCTAAAGATAGATTCTACACATCGTTTGACATGTTTCTACGAATTGTAATATATCTTTTTGAATTTTTCATCTGAACTTTCACCTGGACTTGCCCGCGCCTAGTGAGTTTGGATTTGTTTACCAAACGCTTTAACAAAAGGAGGTATTTGGACATAAATGATGGACTTCATCAAACAAACAAAAAACATTTATTGTGGAACTGGGATTCCTGGGAGTGAATTCTGATGAAGATCATCAAAGCTAAGTGAATATTTATAACGCCATTTCTGACTCCACAACATGGCGGGTATCTGCATGGCTTGTTGTTGTGTCTGAGCGCCATACTCAGATTATTGCATGGTTTGCTTTTTCCGTAAAGCTTTTTTGAAATCTGACACAGCGGTTGCATTAAGGAGAAGTATATCTATAATTCTGTGCATAATACTTGTATCTTTTATTAAAGTTAATATGAGTATTTCTGTAACTTGATGTGGATCTCTGAAAATTCGCCGGATTTTTTAGGCACAACATAACTGACCATAAAGCGCCAATGTAACCTGAGATTTTTGGATATATATATGAACTTTTTTGAACATAACATACATGTATTGTGTAACATGAAGTCCTATGAGTGCCATCTGATGAAGATCAAAGGTTAGTGATTAATTTTCTCTATGTTTGCTTTTTGTGACTCCTCTCCTTGGCTGGAATATGGCTGTGTGTGTTTGTGACGAGGCTCTGATCTAACATAATTATATGGTGTACTTTCGCTGTAAAGCTTTTTTGAAATCGGACACGATGGGGAGATTAACAACAGGTTAAGCTTTAATTTGGTGTATTGCACTTGTGAATGCATGAAAGTTACATATTTCAAAAAATATTTTTGAATTTCGCGCTCTGCCTTTTCAGCGGAATGTTAGCCATAAGAAGTTCAGACTCCATAATGTTTCATCATTAGATGCTACAGTCCTCCTTTAAGACTCCATAATATTTCATCATTAGATGCTATTTCATCATCATTAGATGCTACAGTCCTCCTTTAAGACTCCATAATGTTTCATCATTAGATGCTATAGGCCTCCTTTAAGACTCCATAATGTTTCATCATTAGATGCTACAGGCCTCCTTTAAGACTCCATAATGTTTCATCATTAGATGCTACAGGCCTCCTTTAAGACTCCATAATGTTTCATCATTAGATGCTACAGGCCTCCTTTATACTCCATGTTTAGAATGTGTCTGGAATGCGCTACTCTATTCTACTCTCATCCTTTCAGTTTTAATAATATTTAATAATAATGTTATAATAGGTAATAACTAACTTTAATAACTAGGGTTAATACCTGCCTGGCGCCCCAACAAAATATTTCTTTACCCCCCTCTAACAATACCTGCTACAGAATTAGCATAGTAGGCCATGTAATTTAAGGTAATCTGAAATATTTAGGACTAACTTATTCCTTGCCACCCATTCTGAAACTCACTGCACCTCTTTGTAAGTGTTGCTGTCATTTCAGTTTCCGTGGTAGCAGACGTGTACAGTGTTGAGTCATCCACATACAGACACACTGGCTTTACTCAAATGTCGTTGGCATCTTTGATGAAAACCTGCTCCAGAGCAGAACCTGTTGCTTGAACAGAGCTCTGAGTAGAGGGTCTGAATACTTAGGTAAATGTAATATTTCAGTTTTGTATAAAAAAAAAATTAATTAGCAAAAATATCAAACAAAAATGTTTTTGCTTTGTCAGTATGGGGTATTGTGTTTATAGAATAAGGTCAGTATGGGGTATTGTGTTTATAGAATAAGGTCAGTATGGGGTATTGTGTTTATAGAATAAGGTCAGTATGGGGTATTGTGTTTATAGAATAAGGTCAGTATGGGGTATTGTGTTTATAGAATAAGGTCAGTATGGGGTATTGTGTTTATAGAATAAGGTCAGTATGGGGTATTGTGTTTATAGAATAAGGTCAGTATGGGGTATTGTGTTTATAGAATAAGGTCAGTATGGGGTATTGTGTTTATAGAATAAGGTCAGTATGGGGTATTGTGTTTATAGAATAAGGTCAGTATGGGGTATTGTGTTTATAGAATAAGGTCAGTATGGGGTATTGTGTTTATAGAATAAGGTCAGTATGGGGTATTGTCAGTATGGGGTATTGTGTTTATAGAATAAGGTCAGGGGTTTGTGTTTATATGGGGTATTGTGTTTATAGAATAAGGTCAGTATGGGGTATTGTGTTTATAGAATAAGGTCAGTATGGGGTATTGTGTTTATAGAATAAGGTCAGTATGGGCTATTGTGTTTATAGAATAAGGCTGTAATCTAACAAAACGAGGAAAAAGTCAAGGGGTCTGAATACTTTCCGGAGGCACTGTACTCTCTTCGTTAGGGGCGGAGTCTAGGGAGATCCAATCAAACAACATCTGTCACGAAACAGCAAATAGCAGACGACTCCACTTCCTATATAAGGGACATAGTCGCTCCCATCTTCACATCTAAGTACATGTTATTCTTCTGTTATGTGTGAAAGGTAACCTGGTGAATATCATAGAATCAGGGTTCTGTTAGGTAACCTGGTGAATATCATAGAATCAGGGTTCTGTTAGGTAACCTGGTGAATATTATAGAATCAGGGTTCTGTTAGGTAACCTGGTGAATATCATAGAATCAGGGTTCTGTTAGGTAACCTGGTGAATATCATAGAACCAGGGTTCTGTTAGTAACCTGTGAATATCATAGAATCAGGGTTCTGTTAATATTATAGAATCAGGGTTCTGTTAGGTAACCTGGTGAATATCATAGAACCAGGGTTCTGTTAGGTAACCTGGTGAATATCATAGAACCAGGGTTCTGTTAGGTAACCTGGTGAATATCATAGAATCAGGGTTCTGTTAGGTAACCTGGTGAATATCATAGAACCAGGGTTCTGTTAGGTAACCTGGTGAATATCATAGAATCAGGGTTCTGTTAGGTAACCTGGTGAATATCATAGAATCAGGGTTCTGTTAGGTAACCTGGTGAATATCATAGAACCAGGGTTCTGTTAGGTAACCTGGTAACCTGAATAGAATCAGGGTTCATAACCTGAATATCATAGAATCAGGGTTCTGTTAGGTAAATCCTGTTAGGTAACCTGGTGAATATCATAGAATCAGGGTTCTGTTAGGTAACCTGGTGAATATCATAGAATCAGGGTTCTGTTAGGTAACCTGGTGAATATCATAGAATCAGGGTTCTGTTAGGTAACCTGGTGAATATCATAGAATCAGGGTTCTGTTAGGTAACCTGGTGAATATCATAGAATCAGGGTTCTGTTAGGTAACCTGGTGAATATCTAGAATCAGGGTTCTGTTAGGTAACCTGGTGAATATCATAGAATCAGGGTTCTGTTAGGTAACCTGGTGAATATCATAGAATCAGGGTTCTGTTAGGTAACCTGGTGAATATTATAGAATCAGGGTCCTTCCGTTCTATTTCAATGACTTGTTAGTCTCTCAGGGGATATAGTCAACAGCCATAGAGCTCATATACTCTCTGATGCCAAGTCTAGACAGGATTCCCGCAGGTCCCCAACCTCCATGAAGGTACATCACCACAACATGCTGCATTACAGATCTCTTGAACAAAGATGCCTTTGAACAAGGCCTATGATGTAGCCATACCTCTGGTGGATTGAGCCATCAAGCCCTCTGGAGGTGTCAGATCCTTGCTGTTAGAACCTCATGAAGGTACGGGGTGGAACTCATTATACGGATGTAATGGCTAAAGTAAAAAGGTTTTAAACAAGATAAATCTCATTTCTATTCTTTCCAGCGGCTCCAACAGCAGAAATGGCCTCAAGCACAAGATAAAAATCCCAGGATGGGACGAGCTGTTTGGGTACCGGGAGGTGACCCTTCATAAAACAACAGATCAGGGGGTTCCACTGTATCGTTGTTGCAGCCTAAATGGCCAAACACACCTTTAGAGTTGAAAAGGCTTCCCTTCCTCAGAAAGCAGCTCTGAAACAGAGCAACAAAGGGACTGATTTGTTTCTGATCTCAGCATCTGTTAAATACACAGACCCCTTATTGTGCTGTAGTGAGTGTGTGGCTCTAGCACTCTGAATAGAGTTCATTATCAAGGAGGACGGTCACGTGTGTTGAGAAGTAGAGGATCACTAGTTTGAGTCCAGTATGGGAACAGAGGAGGAAACTAAACTGTTAGCAGCACACTGGCGTCATTTACACATGAAATCAATAAAGTTAATAATTTCCAAATGAAACCATGTTCTTTAAGGTCTATATAGTATATATATATTAACCATGTTCTTTAAGGTCTATATAGTATATATATATATATATATATTAAACCATGTTCTTTAATATATATTAAACCATGTCATTATCTATATAGTATATATATATATTAAACCATGTTCATTAAGGTCTATATAGTCAATATATATATATATATATTAAACCATGTTCTTTAAGGTCTATATAGTATATATATATAAACCATGTTCTTTCTTTAAACTATATAGTATATATATATAAACCATGTTCATTAAGGTCTATATAGTATATATATATATATATTAAACCATGTTCTTTAAGTCTATATAGTATATATATATATAAAAACCATATTCTTTAAGGTCTATATAGTATATATATATTAAACCATGTTCTTTAAGGTCTATATAGTATATATATATTAAACCATGTTCTTTAAGGTCTATATAGTATATATATATTAAAGCATGTTCATTAAGGTCTATATAGTATATATATATTAAACCATGTTCTTTAAGGTCTATATAGTATATATATATTCAACCATGTTCTGTTAAGGTCTGTATGTTGGAGTTCAGGCTTCATTTGACCTGATAAAGTAGGAAATTAATTTAATTTTGTCCATTACAGAGATGGAGGCCAAGACAACAAAAAAAAGAAGCTTGTTTTAAAATATATATTTGCCAGTTTAACAAGTCCTGTAGATCAAATGTTAATGAAGCAATACAGACCACATTGAAGTGTCTGGGGTTTAGTTTGCCTCTTCTAGAGTCTAGTAAAGAGAGGGGGGATGACTGGGACAGGCAATGTAACAGCCATAATGTATTTAGGGAAGGTTTCTGGAAAACAAGCACCTTACATTGGTTCATTTTGAAACTTTCTCTCTAAAACTAACTTTCATCAAGGTTTTATATGGTCTATTGGTTTCTCTCTTTTCATTGGCAGAATCCTTTTTCAGTGTTATGATATTCATAACATCCATATCCACCAGTCTATCTTCCTGTCAACTAACATAACTCTGCTGGTTGTCCTGGTAACAGATACCAGTGGGCAGATCTATTTTATTTGTTCAAACTAAACTACAGCACTTACTTAGATCAGTCAAATCTGATGCTTTCTTCTCTTCTCCACCTCTCACTGTTTCACTCAGCCCCGTTGTTTTCCTGCAGTCCACCAGCAGCACAAACAATCTCTTCATACCCAGCAGTAAGTTGCTACTGGGAGAGACCCGACATGGGGACTCCGGGAGAGAGGAAGAGCTAGTGTTGTCCTGGTAACCATAAAGAGGGGACACAGACGCATATCATTAATGTCACTGTTGTCATAAAGTGCTTTACAGAAACACAGCCCAGACCCAGAGAGAGCAAGCTGTAGCTAGACCAGACCAAGCTGTATGCTAGACCAGACCAAGCTGTACCATCTGGTGTTCTGATCTGGAGAGACTCTTCTCTTCCTCGTCAGCATCAGGATGTTGTTGAGGCCCCCCAGAGGATCCACGATAGTCATGTCTCTCTCCTGTGTGAACAAGAACATCAAACAGATAGTGAACTTATGACCTTCTATTAAAATCATAGGGTCTTAGACGAGGCATTAGTCGCTCTAAACAGGCCCTAAAATGCAAATGTTAAAGGGTAGTTCCACAAAATGGGTGCCTTTTGCGTCCCTTTGATAATTAAAGTTTAAATTATGCTCCAATATTGCATTTTAAAAGCCTGTTATACTAGATGAGATGCACTTTAATGTAGACCACGTGGAGAATTTAATAAATCTAATTTAAAAGATCCAAAAATATATGTACCAAAGGCAGATTGACCCTTTAACAATTTATAAAGTACTGAATAACATATTCAAGTGTAGAACTTCAGTAGAATGTCCCTTAAAACCCCACATTAGTTCAACAACTGCATAGTTTGTGTCCCTGTTGAAGACAGTACTCACTGGTGTTAATCAGATATGCTGTCTCCTCCTCTTTCACTCTCAAAACGTCTTCCTTCTTCACCTCTTCTGCGAGAGCATCCTCTTCCTCTCTAAAATGTTCTTCCTCAATAACATCATCTTCTTCTTTCACGACAATGTTTAGCCCCAAAGCTTCATTCTGCATACAGCAGACCTCTTCTTTAGCAGGGGAGGAGTAGTTTAGTGAACTCATGGTCCGGGATGTTAGCTAGTTAGCATTAGCGACTAGCCTAGTGCTAGGCTCAGTATCAATATTTAACAACTTTGCAAATTGAACAAGCAAAATAGGTTAAAGTTAACCAGTTGATATGTCAAATGAACTGCGTTAACAGCACAGAGATTAGCTAATGTACAATAACATGGTCTAAAGAATCAATCTTTCAGTTTTATGTTGGCTAGCAGGCTACCGAGGTGGTTGTAAGAGTTGGCGCCTGTTCCTGAAGAAGTGTCCCGTCCAGTCCATTATACGTCACGCAAGTAGCATCACCTGAAAGACGCTCATCGCCATCTGCTGGCTGGAGTGGGTAACGCAGTTTGGAAACAATAGTTACTACACTTTTTGCATTGGATAGAGCATCATAATAATTTAACAATAAGCTGATATATTTTCTCTTACGTCTTACAAATAATTATTTCCTGTACACCGAAGTAGAAGCTTAATGAATTTGTAAATGATGAATAAATACTGTGTTTTAATACACATTTGCTCTGTTCATTTTTCACATTCGTTTTTATCTAAATGTGACGGTACTAATCCCTTAAAGCTACGCTCTTTAAGATACAAATCATCCTGTACAGCTTCTACCCCCAAGCCATAAGCCTGCTGAACAGCTTCTACCCCCAAGCCATAAGCCTGCTGAACAATTAATTAAATGGCCACCAGACTATTTACATTGACCCCTCCATTTGTTTTGTCCACTGCTGCTACTCACTGTTTATTATCTATGAAATGTCACTTCACCCCTACCTACATGTACAAACTACCTCGACTAACCTGTACCCCCGCACATTGACTCGGTACCAGTAGCCCCTGTATATAGCCTTGTTATTGTTATTTTATTGTGTTACTTTTATTATTTTTTACTTTAGTTCATTTGCTCAAATTTTCTTAACTCTTCTTGAACTCTATTGTTAGTTAAAGGGCTTGTAAGTAAACATTTCACTGTAAGGTCTACACTTGTTGTATTTGGCGCATATGACAAATACATTTTGATTTTATTTGACAAATTCAAGTATGTTTATCCCGTTTTTTTCTGTTTAAGAAACCTTTGTCAACAGAATCGTCAGAATGAATACACCACAGTTCACTTTCATAACAGCCACGTTGTATTCCTTCTCTCCTCCTCTCACCAGACCAATTTGATGCAGTGTACAGCGTATGATCTGAGCATGAACAGGCTGACCCCACCCCTTCAACCTCTGCAGCAATGCTGGCAGCACTCATACGTCTATTTCCCAAAGACAACCTCTGGATATGACGCTGAGCACGTGAACTCAACTTCTTTGGTCGACCATGGCGAGGCCTGTTCTGAGTGGAACCTGTCCAGTTAAACCTCTGTATGGTCTTGTCCACCGCGCTGCAGCTCAGTTTCAGGGTCTTGGCAACCTTCTTATAGCCCAGGCCTTCTTTTTTTTCAGATCCTCAGAGAGTTCTTTGCCTACAGGTGCCACGTTGAACTTCCAGTGACCAGTCAGTATGAGGGAGTGTGAGAGCGATGACACCAAATTTAACACACCTGCTCCCCATTCACACCTGAGACCTTGTAACACGAACGAGTTACATGACACCGGGGAGGTTGGCTTATTGGGCCCAATTTGGACATTTTCACTTAGGGGTGTACTCACTTTTGTTGCCAGCGGTTTAGACATTAATAGCTGTGTGTTGAGTTATTTTGAGGGGACAGCAAATTTACACTGTTTTACAAGCTGTACACTCACTACTTTACATTTTAGCAAAGTATCCTTTCTTCAGTGTTGTCACATGAAAAGATATACTCAAATATTTACAAAAATGTGAGGGTGTACTCACTTTTGTGATATACTGTATATGCACACAGGTCGAGGGAAACATTACCATTCCTGTTTGTAAGGCAGAACACAGGATCCGCGTCGCGAAAAACATATTCTTGGTCGTACTGATGGTGAGTTGACGCTGATCTTATATTCAGTAGTTCTTCTCGACTGTATGTAATGAAACCTAAGATGACCTGGGGTACTAATGTAAGAAATAACACGTAAAAAAAAAAAAAAAAGCTGCATAGTTTCCTAGGAACGCGAAGCGAGGCGGCCATCTCAGTCGGCGCCGGAAGTTTAGAGAAGCTTCCATTAAAACCCTCTGAGTTCTATTAGATAGACAGCTCTGAATCCACATTATGGCAGAGGTTGAAAAGCCATAGCACAAACATTCTTAAACAACAGGTTTTGGTCAATAATATCAAAGACTGCACTGAAATCTAACAATAGAGCTCCCACAATATTCTTGTTATCAATTTCTCTCAACCAATCATCAGTCATTTGTGTCAGTGCAGTACATGTTGAGTGCCCTTCTCTATAAGCATCCTGAAAGTCTGTTATTCATTTGTTTATAGAGAAATAGCATTGTATTTGTGCCCTTCTTTTTAAACATTTTTAAAATAATTCTTTATATCATTGATCTTGGGTTCCTAATAAAGTTTATTATTTTTGTTGAGTTTGGTCACATCATTTCTCAGTTTGCAGTATGTAAACCAGCCAGATGTGCAGCCAGACTTATTCACTACTCCTTTTGCCCCATCTCTTTCAAACATACAGTTTTTAAATTCCTCATCAATCCATGGAGCCTTAAGATATCTAACAGTCAGTTTCTTAACAGGTACATGTTTATCAATAATTGGAAGAAGCAATTTCATCTGGTAAAAACAGGGAAACACATTAGTGGTAAGGCTTCACTCCTGTGTGTATTCTCTGCTGTTGTTTCAGGGGCCCTAACTGGTTAAAACACTTTCCACACTGGGAGCAGTGGTAATGCTTCTCCACTGTGTGAATTTTCTCATGGGCTTTCAGGTTTCCTTTCTGGTTAAAACTCTTTACACACTGCGAGCAGTGGTAAGGATTCCCCCCTGTGTGTAATCTCTCATGAGCTTTCAGGTTTCCTTTCTGGTTAAAACTCTTTCCACACTGCATGCAGTGGTAAGGCTTCTCCCCGGTGTGTATTCTCTCGTGTTGTTTCAGCTCACATAAGTGGTTACAACCCTTTCCACAGTGGGAACACTGGTGTCGTCTTGCTGGTTTGGACGTCCCTGGCTCTGGTTCCTCTGAGTCTGGTCTTTCTCCTGCCAAAGACAGTTTTCTTTAAAATAGAGACCCGAATGAAACCTCCACATGATAAAACGGCCTTGCTACGAGGGTAAAACCTAATCAGATCCCTCAATAACCTAAGGCCAGTGTTAACAATCTTAGTGTGATTTGAAAACAAATGTTGTAGAGTTTCCTGGTAATTACTGATAATGTTTACAATACTTATTTATTCATTCTGTTTTCGTCAGAACACAAAAAACGAAACAGTTCTAGGACACTCAAGACACAGACGTCACTGGATTCCAATCGAGCAGGTAGTTCTAAATATATAACTTTCATAGTTGTATGATACAGAATGCGACCTACAGTCGTGGCCAAAAGTTTTGAGAATGAAAAATATTACTTTCCATAAAGTTTGCTGCTTCATTGTCTTTAGATATTTTAGTCAGATGTTACTATGGAATGCTGAAGTATAATTACAAGCATTTCATAAGTGTCAAAGGCTTTTATTTACAATGACATGAAGTTGATGCAATATATATAAAAAAAAGTTGAGTCAATATAAAAAGTTGAGTCAATATTTGCAGTGTTGACCCTTCTTTTTCAAGACCTCTGCAATCCTTGTCTCAGGATGGTAAGTTGGTGGTTGAAGGTATCCCTCTAGTGGTGTGGGGGCTGTGCTTTGGCAGAGTGGGTGGGGTTATATCCTTCCTGTTTAGCTCTGTCCGGGGGTGTCCTCGGATGGGGCCACAGTGTCTCCTGACCCCTCCTGTCTCAGCCTCCAGTATTTATGCTGCAGTAGTTTATGTGTCGGGGGGCTAGGGTCAGGTTGTTATATCTGGAGTACTTCTCCTGTCCTATTCGGTGTCCTGTGTGAATCTAAGTGTGCGTTCTCTAATTCTCTCCTTCTTTCTTTCTCTCTCTCTCTCGGAGGACCTGAGCCCTAGGACCATGCCCCAGGACTACCTGACATGATGACTCCTTGCTATCCCCAGTCCACCTGACCATGCTACTGCTCCAGTTTCAACTGACCTGAGCCCTAGGACCATGCCCCAGGACTACCTGACATGATGACTCCTTGCTATCCCCAGTCCACCTGGCCATGCTGCTGCTCCAGTTTCAACTGACCTGAGCCCTAGGACCATGCCCCAGGACTACCTGACATGATGACTCCTTGCTGTCCCCAGTCCACCTGACCATGCTGCTGCTCCAGTTTCAACTGTTCTGCCTTATTATTATACGACCATGCTGGTCATTTATGAACATTTGAACATCTTGGCCATGTTCTGTTATAATCTCCACCAGGCACAGCCAGAAGAGGACTGGCCACCCCACATAGCCTGGTTCCTCTCTAGGTTTATTCCTAGGTTTTGGCCTTTCTAGGGAGTTTTCCTCGCCACCGTGCTTCTACACCTGCATTGCTTGCTGTTTGGGGTTTTAGGCTGGGTTTCTGTACAGCACTTTGAGATATCAGCTGATGTACGAAGGGCTATATAAATTGATTTGATTTGATCCGCCCTGGCATGCTGTAAATTAACTTCTGGGCCACATCCTGACTGATGGCAGCCCATTCTTGCATAATCAATTCTTGTAGTTTGTCAGAATTTGTGGGTTTTTGTTTGTCCACCCACCTCTTGATGATTGACCACAAGTTCTCAATGGGATTAAGGTCTGGAGAGTTTCCTGGCCATGGACCCAAAATATTGATGTTTTGTTACCCGAGCCACTTAGATATCACTTTTGCCTTATGGCAAGGTGCTCCATCATGCTGGAAAAGGCATTGTTCATCACCAAACTGTTCCTGGATGGTTGGGAGAAGTTGCTCTCGGAGGATGAGTTGGTACCATTCTTTATTCATGGCTGTGTTCTTAGGCAACATTGTGAGTGAGCCTACACCCTTGGCTGAGAAACAACCCCACACATGAATGGTCTCAGGATGCTTTACTGTTGGCATGACACAGGACTGATGGTAGCGCTCACCTTGTCTTCTTCGGACATGCTTTTTTTCCGGAAGGCCCAAACAATCGGAAAGGGGATTCATCAGAGAAAATGACTTTACCCCAGTCCTCAGCAGTCCAATCCCTGTAACTTTTGCAGAATATCAGTCTGTCCCTGATGTTTTTCCTGGAGAGAAGTGGCTCCTTTGCTGCCCTTCTTGACACCAAAAGTCTTCGCTTCACTGTGCGTGCAGATGCACTCACACCTGCCTGCTGCAATTCCTAAGCAAGCTCTGTACTGGTGGTGCCCCGATCCCGCAGCTGAATCAACTTTAGGAGACGGTCCTGGCACTTGCTGGACTTTCTTGGGTGCCCTGATGCCTTCTTCACAACAATTGAACCGCTCTCCTTGAAGTTCTTGATGATCCGATAAATGGTTGATTTAGGTGCAATCTTACTGGCAGCAATATCCTTGCCTGCAAAGCCCTTTTTGTGCAAAGCAATGATGACGGCACGTGTTTCCTTGCAGGTAACCATGGGTGACAGATGACGAACAATGATTCCAAGCACCACCCTCCTTTTGAAGCTTCCAGTTTTTGGAGGGGGTGGGGGTTCATTTGCATGGCAAAGAGGGACTTCATCTGAACACTCTTCATAACATTCTGGAGTATATGCAAATTGCCATCATACAAACTGAGGCAGCAAACTTAGAAAATTAACAGTTGTGTTATTCTCAAAACTTTTGGCCACGACTGTACACACTTCATTAAACACAAAATAAGTAAATAAGTCATTTTAAGTGGAAGTCCAAAACTTGTTTTTAAGTTGAAGACACAAAGCACATCAGTAAAATCTCCCCGTTGTTGAAAGGGTTCAACACCTGCTGTTTAAATGGCCCAATTTCTTATTTAGACATTCACAGATTTTCTACATTTGACTATCGCTGATGTCATATTTTGGGTAAAGTAAAAAATAAGGTGAAATATTTTGGGTAAGATGTTCCTAAAACTGATAGTAACTATAATAAACTAAATATAAATGCAACATGTAAAATGTTGGATGTTTAATGAGCTGAAAAAAAGAAAGCAGAATTTTTTACATCCCTGTTAGTTAACATTTATTCTCTGCCAAGATAATCCATCCACCTGACAGTTGTGGCATATGAAGGAGCTGATTGAACAGCTTGATTATTACACAGGTGCACCTTGTGCTGGGGATAATAAAAGGCCACTCTAAAATGTTCAGTTTTGTCACACAACAATGCCACAGATGTCTCAGAGGAAGCGTGCAATTGGCATGCTGACTGCAGGACTGTCCATTTTTATATATTCTTTACATTGGAGACAGACACGAAGCACATCAGTAACATTTCCCCGTTGTCGATAGGGTGGACACAGAGAAATTACAAGATTGTATTAATACTGTTTAGCCATCAAATAGCTTTGATGGGTACTCTCTCATCAGTGTCTATGGGTCTGAGTTGGGCCTCTGGAGCTTGAGCTGACAATTGATTCATGACTTACTGATAAAAACCTACAACCGGGTTGGGGGGTTAAAACAACACCAGGTGCAGATGAATAATAATTGAAGGTCAGTAAAGGTTCTGTAAAATAATGTAGTTCAGATAGAGCCTGATCAGCAGACTGTAGTTCAGATAGAGCCCGATCAGCAGACTGTAGTTCAGAGATAGAGCCCGATCAGCAGACTGTAGTTCAGATAGAGCCCGATCAGCAGACTGTAGTTCAGATAGAGCCCGATCAGCAGACTGTAGTTCAGATAGAGCCCGATCAGCAGACTGTAGTTCAGATAGAGCCCGATCAGCAGACTGTAGTTCAGATAGAGCCCGATCAGCAGACTGTAGTTCAGATAGAGCCCGATCAGCAGACTGTAGTTCAGATAAAGCCTGATCAGCAGACTGTAGTTCAGATAGAGCCTGATCAGCAGACTGTAGTTCAGATAGAGCCTGATCAGCAGACTGTAGTTCAGATAGAGCCCGATCAGCAGACTGTAGTTCAGATAGAGCCAGATCAGCAGACTGTAGTTCAGATAGAGCCTGATCAGCAGACTGTAGTTCAGATAGAGCCCGATCAGCAGACTGTAGTTCAGATAGAGCCCGATCAGCAGACTGTAGTTCAGATAGAGCCCGATCAGCAGACTGTAGTTCAGATAGAGCCTGATCAGCAGACTGTAGTTCAGATAGAGCCCGATCAGCAGACTGTAGTTCAGATAGAGCCCGATCAGCAGACTGTAGTTCAGATAGAGCCTGATCAGAATTTAACCACCCTGGGTTATGATGTATATAACATTCTAACAACAATTTGACCACCCTGGGTTATGATGTATATAACATTCTAACAACAATTTGACCACCCTGGGTTATGATGTATATAACATTCTAACAACAATTTGACCACCCTGGGTTATGATGTATATAACATTCTAACAACAATTTGACCACCCTGGGTTATGATGTATATGACATTCTAACAACAATTTGACCACCCCTGGGTTATGATGTACATGACATTCTAACAACAATTTGACCACCCCTGGGTTATGATGTATATAACATGACAAGATACACTGACTACTTTAGGCATCTTTTTTAATGACATGTTTATAATCCAAAAGTATGTTTTTAGAGGGGAGGAAATACTGTTTATGTTAAACTGTAGAGAACAAGAACCTTTGGTGAATCAAGGAGTCCCTGATATTTTATATACTACACATGTCCAGAAGTCTGGTTCTGTCAATAAACAATACACTTTTAAGGTTTCAAACGAGGCTGTCAAGACAGGACCGTACTGTGGTACTACACTATTACACTGTTATGTACTACTAATGTCTGTCAAGACAGGACCGTACTGTGGTATTACACTTATGTACTACTAATGTACTAGTATCTAAGAGGATAAGGAATATCTACAGGTGGAACATGTACACAATATAACACATTACCAAAGCATCTAAGGACGCGAACACTGACTCTGACATTGTATTCTGTTATGTGACAGTAGCATAACGTTGGACACACCTGCTCATTCAAGGGTTTTTCTTTATTTTTTACTATTTTCTACATTGTAGCATAATAGATGAAGACATCAAAACTATGAAAAAGCAGTGAAGTCCTATTACCAGTCAGATAGGAAGTAGCAGTGAAGTCCTATTACCAGTCAGATAGGAAGTAGAAGTGAAGTCCTATTACCAGTCAGATAGGAAGTAGCAGTGAAGTCCTATTACCAGTCAGATAGGAAGTAGCAGTGAAGTCCTATTACCAGTCAGATAGGAAGTAGCAGTGAAGTCCTATTACCAGTCAGATAGGAAGTAGCAGTGAAGTCCTATTACCAGTCAGATAGGAAGTAGCAGTGAAGTCCTATTACCAGTCAGATAGGAAGTAGCAGTGAAGTCCTATTACCAGTCAGGTAGGAAGTAGCAGTGTCAACACTGCCAAGTGGCTGAGATGTCCTCCACTGAGTCCACAGTCCTCTCCACCATAAACACCATCTGTTGTCTGTACACCTCTGACCACAGATCAAATCAAATGAAATTAAATGTTATTGGTCTCCTACACACATTTATCTGATGTTATCGCAGGTGTAGCGAAACAGTGCAGTAATATCTAACAAAACATGCAAATCCCCACAATTTCTTTGAAGAAATGGATGAAGAAATATTGAGAAATGGTAGAACGAGGAATGTCAGAGTCCGGAATATAAATATACAGTTTGTTTACAATGTATACTCCAGTTTCAACTGTTCTGCCTTATTATTATTCGACCATGCTGGTCATTTATGAACATTTGAACATCTTGGCCATGTTCTGTTATAATCTCCACCCGGCACAGCCAGAAGAGGACTGGCCACCCCACATAGCCTGGTTCCTCTCTAGGTTTCTTCCTAGGTTTTGGCCTTTCTAGGGAGTTTTTCCTAGCCACCGTGCTTCTACACCTGCATTGCTTGCTGTTTGGGGTTTTAGGCTGGGTTTCTGTACAGCACTTTGAGATATCAGCTGATGTACGAAGGGCTTTATAAATACATTTGATTTAATATATGATGGTGTGTCTAGACATTATGGACCGTATATGAATATAAAAGGTGTGTACAGTAGTAGTTATATAGGATGAGCCTTGACTAGAATACAGGGTGGAGTACTGGGTGGTTGACAGCTAGTAACAGTGAGTAAAGTTCAGGACAGGGTACTGTGAGGAGGCCGGCTTGAGGTGACTATTTAACAGTCTGATGACCTGGAGATAGACCACATATTAACCACACAATAAGTATTGTGGTGGCAGCATCATGTTATGAGTATCCTTGTCACTGGCAGGGATTGGGGTTTGTCAGGATCAAAATACATATGAAAGGAGCAAAGCCCAGGTAAAAAGTTAGAGGGAAACCCACCTCAGTCTTCTGAAAACCTGTTTCCATCACATCTGTCTTGAGTTTTTTTATACGGTATGACTTGACTCAAATAAAAACTTTGGATGGAAACGTGGTTAATCAATCTGTAAACAGCCTAATTATTTCCCCATCAGGAAGCTCCGGTAAACAGTGGTTGTAGTGCACTGCTGCCACCACCAGGCCTGGAGTCCATTTTGACTTTGTTGATAGCTAGCTGCTGTGCGGACAAAGACGTAGCAGCTAGCTAACTGGCTAGCAATTAACCTATTGTGTGTATTGAACATTCATATTGGACATGCATTTGTAATGCTTCTCACCTGTGTGCAGTTTCATGTGTTCTTTCAACTTTCCTGAATGGTTAAATCTCTTTCCACAGTGGGAGCAGTGGTAGGGCTTCTCCCCGGTGTGTATTCGCTCATGAGCTTTCAGGTTTCCTAACTGGGTAAAACGCTTTCCACACTGAGAGCAGCAGTAAGGCTTCTCTCCTGTGTGTATTCGCTCATGAACTTTCAGGCATCGTAAATGGGTAAAATGCTTTGCGCACTGGGAGCAGTGGTAAGGCTTCTCCCCTGTGTGGATTCTCTCATGGCTTCTAAGTGACTGTGATGAGTAATATATCTTCCCACAGTCTAAGCATTTGTAAGGTTTCTCACCTGTGTGTACTCGCTCATGAGCTTTCAGGTTTCCTAACTGGGTAAAACTCTTTCCACACTGGGAGCAGCGGTAAGGCTTCTCCCCTGTGTGTATTCGCTCATGAGCTTTCAGGCTTCCTAAATGGGTAAAACGCTTTGCACACTGGGTGCAATGGTATGGCTTCTCCCCTGTGTGTATTCGCTCGTGACCTTTAAGGGTTCGTAACAATTTGAAACTCTTTCCACACTGGGAGCAATGGTGTGGCTTCGCTCCTGTGTGTGTCCGCTTGTGTCTTTTCAGGCTTCCTAACTTGGTAAAACTCTTTCCAATCTGGGAGCAGAGGTGTCGTCTTGCTGGTTCGGACGTCTCTGGTTCCTCCAAGTTTGGTTTTCCTCCTGCCAAAGACAGTGTTAATTATTGTGTCCAAAACCTTCATTTATTTTTTACTACATGAATATTGAAAACAAATGTTTGCATTATTTTTAAATAGTTGAACATAATATACTTTAAGGGTATATTAGTTCCAGGATCTCTGCCAGTGTTAAAGTTATGGGCCATTTAATACAGAGAGATTAGCATAGTAGGACATGTAACTTAAGGTTACCTAACATAACCCCTGTTCTATGATATTATAAACCTCGTTAGGGGCGGAGTCTAGGGAGATCCAATCAAACAACGTCAATCGAGCAACGGCCAATAGCAGACGACTCCACTTCCCTATAAGGGACATGGTCGCTCCCGTCTTCCATGTGTGAAAGGGAACATGGTGAATATCATAGAATCTGTTTTAAGTTCTATTTCAATGACTCGTTAGTCTTTCACTTTGGGGATAGAGTCAACTCCCATAGAGCTCATATATTTTCCGATGCCAAGTCTAGACAGGACCATCGCTCAGAGGTCCCCACTCTACTCACCGTATGTGTAGTGATGTCCAGTCAGTAGAACCTCATGAAGGTACATCACCACAATATGCTGCATTACAGATCTCTTGAACAGAGAGATGCCTTTGAACAAGGCCTATGATGTAGCCATACCTCTGGTGGATTGAGGCATCAAGCCCTCTGGAGGTGTCAGATCCTTGCTGCTATAGAACCTCATCAAGGTATTTTTTTATTTGTATTTATTTAACCTTTTTTTGTGTGTTGAGAAGTAGAGGATCACTAGTTTGAGTCCAGTATGGGGACAGAGGAGGAAACGAAACTGTTAGCAGCACACTGGAGTCAGTTACACGGGAGTCAGTTACACGGGAGTCAGTTACACTGGAGTCAGTTACACAGCAGTCAGTTACACGGGAGTCAGTTACACTGGAGTCAGTCACACTGGAGTCAGTTACACGGGAGTCAGTTACACTGCGGGAGTCAGTTACACTGCGGGAGTCAGTTACACTGCGGGAGTCAGTTACACGGGAGTCAGTTACACGGGAGTCAGTTACACGGTAGTCAGTTACACGGGAGTCAGTTACACGGGAGTCAGTTACACTGCGGGAGTCAGTTACACAGCGGGAGTCAGTTACACAGCGGGAGTCAGTTACACGGGAGTCAGTTACACGGGAGTCAGTTACACGGGAGTCAGTTACACGGGAGTCAGTTACACGGAGTCAGTCACACTGGAGTCAGTTACACGGGAGTCAGTTACACGGGAGTCAGTTACACTGGAGTCAGTTACACGGGAGTCAGTTACACTGGAGTCAGTTACACGGGAGTCAGTTACACGGGAGTCAGTTACACGGGAGTCAGTTACACTGCGGGAGTCAGTTACACTGCGGGAGTCAGTTACACTGCGGGAGTCAGTTACACTGCGGGAGTCAGTTACACTGCGGGAGTCAGTTACACTGCGGGAGTCAGTTACACTGCGGGAGTCAGTTACACTGGAGTCAGTTACACGGGTGTCAGTTACACGGGTGTCAGTTACACGGGAGTCAGTTACACGGGAGTCAGTTACACTGGAGTCAGTTACACGGGAGTCAGTTACACTGGAGTCAGTTACACGGGAGTCAGTTACACTGGGAGTCAGTTACACTGCGGGAGTCAGTTACACTGCGGGAGTCAGTTACACTGCGGGAGTCAGTTACACTGCGGGAGTCAGTTACACGGGAGTCAGTTACACGGGAGTCAGTTACACGGGAGTCAGTTACACTGGAGTCAGTTACACTGGAGTCAGTTACACGGGAGTCAGTTACACGGGAGTCAGTTACACTGCGGGAGTCAGTTACACTGCGGGAGTCAGTTACACTGCGGGAGTCAGTTACACTGCGGGAGTCAGTTACACGGGAGTCAGTTACACTGGAGTCAGTTACACTGCGGGAGTCAGTTACACTGCGGGAGTCAGTTACACTGGAGTCAGTTACACGGGAGTCAGTTACACGAGTCAGTTACACGAGTCAGTTACACGGGAGTCAGTTACACGGGAGTCAGTTACACGAGTCAGTTACACTGCGGGAGTCAGTTACACTGCGGGAGTCAGTTACACTGCGGGAGTCAGTTACACTGCGGGAGTCAGTTACACTGCGGGAGTCAGTTACACGGGAGTCAGTTACACTGCGGGAGTCAGTTACACTGCGGGAGTCAGTTACACTGCGGGAGTCAGTTACACTGCGGGAGTCAGTTACACTGCGGGAGTCAGTTACACGGGAGTCAGTTACACGGGAGTCAGTTACACTGGAGTCAGTTACACGGGAGTCAGTTACACGGGAGTCAGTTACACGGGAGTCAGTTACACGGGAGTCAGTTACACGAGTCAGTTACACGGGAGTCAGTTACACTGCGGGAGTCAGTTACACTGGAGTCAGTTACACTGCGGGAGTCAGTTACACGGGAGCCAGTTACACGGGAGTCAGTTACACGGGAGTCAGTTACACTGCGGGAGTCAGTTACACGGGAGTCAGTTACACGGGAGTCAGTTACACTGCGGGAGTCAGTTACACTGGAGTCAGTTACACCCGAGTCAGTTACACTGCGGGAGTCAGTTACACGGGAGTCAGTTACACTGGAGTCAGTTACACAGGCGTCAAAGTTAGTAATCTCAAAATGAAGACATGTTCTGTTAAGGTCTATATGTTGGAGTCCCCCCCCCCCAAATAATGCTTTTCATTCAATCAATTTTCATAGCTTTTAGAAAAGGATTACAGAACTTGTTTTAAAATACACATACCTTGATGAAGACAGCTTGGCTGTCAAAACGTTGGATATTTTTGCATCTGAGCTCCGAGAATGTGCAGCTCTCCTTTATTTTCAAGTTTTCTACTCAGCACCTCGCCTAAATAGGTGTGCGTTTCTTTTTCTTCTAGATGAAAATATACATTTGCCATTTTTAACTGTAGATTAGATGTTAATGAAGCAATACAGACCACATTGAAGTGTCTGGAGTTTAGTTCTAGAGTCTTGTAAAGATATGGGGTTGACTGGGACAGGCAATGTAACATCTATGTTTTTAGGAAAACATGAACCTTACATTGGATCATCTTGAAACTTTCTCTGTAAAACTAACTTTCATTAAGGTTTTATATAGTCTATTGGTTTCTCTCTTTTCATTGGCAGAATCCTTTTTCAGTGTTATGATATTCATAACATCCATATCCACCAGTCTATCTTCCTGTCAACTAACAGAACTCTGCTGGTTGTCCTGGTAACAGATAGCAGTGGACAGATCTATTTCATTTGTTCAAACTAAACTACAAAACTTACTTTGATGAGCTAAATCTGATCCTTTCTTATCTTCTCCTCCTCTCACTGTTCCACTCAGCCCCGTTGTTTTCCTGCAGTCCACCAGCAGCACAGACAACCTCTTCATACCCAGCAGTAAGGTG
Source organism: Oncorhynchus gorbuscha (assembly GCF_021184085.1). Taxonomy (NCBI): domain Eukaryota; kingdom Metazoa; phylum Chordata; class Actinopteri; order Salmoniformes; family Salmonidae; genus Oncorhynchus; species Oncorhynchus gorbuscha. Next base: position 54,805 of record NW_025746190.1, on the reverse strand, counting down.
CCACCGGGAGAGGCACGACACATGGACTCCGGGAGGGAGGAAGGGCTAGCGTTGTCCTGGTAACCATAGAGGAGACACAGACACATGTCATTATGGATGCTGATGTCACTGTTGTCATGAAGTGCTCTACAGAAACCCAGCCCAGACCCAGAGAGAGCAAGCTGTATGTTAGACCAGACCAAGCTGTATGCTAGACCAGACCAAGCTATATGCTAGACCAGACCAAGCTGTACCATCTGGTGTTCTGATCTGGAGAGACTCTTCTCTTCCTCGTCAGCATCAGGATGTTGTTGAGGCTCCCCAGAGGATCCACAATAGTCATGTCTCTCTCCTGTGTGAATGAGAACATCAAACAGATGGTAAACTTATGATCTACTATTACAATCACAGGGTCTTACAAGAGGCATGAATATGTCTAAAAGGGCCTAAAATGGAAACTTTCATCATCATTTTATAAAATATTGTTTGTGATGCAAATGTAAAAGGGTTGTTCCACGAAATGGGTTCCTTTTGCGTCCCTTTGATATTTTAAGTATAAATGATGCTCCAATATTGCATTTTTAAAAGCCTGTTATATCAGATGGGGAACTTTAATGTCGACCACATGGAGAATTCAATACATCTCATTTAAAAGCCTGTTATATCAGATGGGGAACTTTAATGTCGACCACATGGAGAATTCAATACATCTCATTTAAAAGCCTGTTATATCAGATGGGGAACTTTAATGTCGACCACATGGAGAATTCAATACATCTCATTTAAAAGCCTGTTATATCAGATGGGGAACTTTAATGTAGACCACATGGAGAATTCAATACATCTCATTTAAAAGCCTGTTATATCAGATGGGGAACTTTAATGTCGACCACATGGAGAATTCAATACATCTCATTTAAAAGCCTGTTATATCAGATGGGGAACTTTAATGTCGACCACATGGAGAATTCAATACATCTCATTTAAAAGTCCCCCAAATATATGAACCAACTGCAGAATGAACATTTCACAATTTATAGAGTACGAAACGTATTTAAGTGTAGAAGAACTTCAGTATAATGCCCCTTAAAAACCACACATTAGTTCAACAACGGCATAGTTCGTGCCCCTGTTTAAGACTGTACTCACTGGTGTTAATCAGATATTCTGTATCCTCCTCTTTCACTCCCAAGACGTCTTCCACCTTCACCTTTACTGAGATACCATCCTCTTCCTCTCTAAAAGGTTCTATCTCTTCTTTCACTGTAACAGCCTCCTCTTCTTTCACTGTAACAGCCTCCTCTTCTTTCACTGTAACAGCCTCCTCTTCTTTCACTGTAACAGCCTCCTCTTCTTTCACTGTAACAGCCTCCTCTTCTTTCACTGTAACAGCCTCCTCTTCTTTCACTGTAACAGCCTCCTCTTCTTTCACTGTAACAGCCTCCTCTTCCATGACAATGTTCAGTCCCAGAGCTTCTTTCTCCGTCCAGCAGACCTCTTCTTCAGCAGGGGAGGAGTAGTTTAGTGAGCTCATGGTCAGGGATGTTAGCTAGTTAGTTAGCATTAGCGACTAGCCTCGTGCTAACCTCAGTATCAATCTTTAACACGTTTTCAAATTTAACAAGAACATTAGGTTAAAGGTCATCAGATGATAAGTCAGAAGTCAGACAGAAATGCGTTTAAAACACTGAGATTAGCTAATGTACACAAACACGGTGTAAAGCGTCAATCTATCGTTTTTATGTTGTCTAGCAGGCTACCGAGGTGGTTGAAAGAGTAGCCGTGTTGTTTTTCCCGAAGAAGGGTCCCGTCCAGTCCATTATACGTCACACAAGAAGCATCACCTGAAAGACGCCCATCGCCATCTGCTGGCTGGAGTGGGTAACGCAGTTTGGAAACAATAGTTACTACACTTTTTGTATTGGAAAGAACGTCATGATAATTTAACAATAAACTGCTATATTTTCTCTTACGTCTTACAAATAATACGTTCCTGTACACAGACGTAGAAGCTTAATATGAATATGTGGATGATGAATAAATACATCTATGAACAGGTAGTGTGTTAAAATACATTTGCTCTGTTCATTTTCACATTCGTTTTTATCTAGATGTGACGACACTATTCCCTAAAAGCCACGCTCTATAAGATACAAATCATCCTGTAAACAATAGAGCAAATGCATCACATGCAAATAGCACTTGAATATATGTGGTGCTTTACACTGGGACTACAAAACATTAAGAACACCTGCTCCTTCCATGACTTCGACTGACCAGGTGAACCCAGGCTAAAGCTATGATCCCTTATTGATGTCACTAGTTAAATCCACTTCAGTCAGTGTAGGTGAAGGGGGGAGTCAGGTTAAATAAGGAATTTTAAGGCCCAAGATAATTGAGTCATGGATTGTGTATGTGTACCATTCAGAGGGTGAATGGTGTAGACAATATGTGTAAGTGTTTTTGAACAGGGGATGGTAATAGGTTCCAGGGGCACCAGTTTGTGACATGAACTGCAACGCTACAGTTTTTCAGCTCAAGTTTCCCATGTGTACCAAGAATGGTCCACCACCCTAACAGTGGAGGTCAGTGCCCTTCAAGATGAGGGAGGACCATTTTGTTTTTCATGAGCAATGCCTTATTTCTACTACAGCATGTTGGATGACTGTCATTCATATTCCATTCACCCAGTTCAATATAACAGCGATAGGTTTAGACCACTACATGATACTCACATTTACATTTTTATTTGGTGACGTGATTATCTTTACTATAGTTTTTGCATTGTTTTATCATCATCATCATCATCATCATTTATCATTGGGAAGCATTGAAGACAATGGGCCAGCATCCTGTGGAAAGATTGACACCTTGTAGAGTCCATGCCCCGACGAATTGAGGCTGTTCTGAGGGAGAAAGGGGAGGGTCCAACTCCATATTAGGAAGGTGTTCCAAATGTTTGGTATAATCAGTGTACATATCTGCCATTTAGCAAACACTTTTATCCAAAGTGATTTGCAGTCGTCTGCAAACACTTTACATATTGGTGGTCCCAGGAATCAAACCCACTACCCTGGTTTTACAAGCACTATACTCCACCAACTGAGCTACAGGACCACAATGAATGATCAAGGAATGACGCAGATAAACTGTCTGACCTTCATTCCCACAGCCTTCATCACCATCCCTGGAGTCTCTTTACTGTCTGATCTTCATTCCTACAGCCTTCATCACCGTCCCTGGAGTCTCTTCACTGTCTGATCTTCATTCCTACAGCCTTCATCACCGTCCCTGGAGTCTCTTCACTGTCTGATCTTCATTCCTACAGCCTTCATCACCATCCCTGGAGTCTCTTCACTGTCTGATCTTCATTCCTACAGCCTTCATCACCATCCCTGGAGTCTCTTCACTGTCTGATCTTCATTCCTACAGCCTTCATCACCGTCCCTGGAGTCTCTTCACTGTCTGATCTTCATTCCTACAGCCTTCATCACCATCCCTGGAGTCTCTTCACTGTCTGAACTTCATTCCTACAGCCTTCATCACCATCCCTGGAGTCTCTTCGCTGCACATCAGACAAGTTCTGAAGAGTTCCAGAAGCTGTACTTCATCTCCTTGTTAGGAGCAGAGTTTCAGACTCTCTGAAATTATCAAAGGTAAGACCCAGGTGCAGACAGTGTCCCAGGTGCAGACAGTGACCCAGGTGCAGACAGTGACCCAGGTGCAGACAGTGACCCAGGTGCAGACAGTGACCCCCAGGTGCAGACAGTGACCCCCAGGTGCAGACAGTGACCCCCAGGTGCAGACAGTGACCCCCAGGTGCAGACAGTGACCCCCAGGTGCAGACAGTGACCCCCAGGTGCAGACAGTGACCCAGGTGCAGACAGTGACCCAGGTGCAGACAGTGACCCAGGTGCAGACAGTGACCCAGGTGCAGACAGTGACCCAGGTGCAGACAGTGACCCAGGTGCAGACAGTGTCGAAATTACCTTTATTACTCGAACATGGGCAGGCAAAAGGACAGGTCGAGGGTCAGGCAAAGGTGCAGAACGGCAGGCAGGCTCAAGCAGAATGGTCAATGCCGGGGAAATCAGGAAACAGGAACACAGGTATGAATACACAGGGACAATGGGCAACACCTGGAGAGGGGTGGAGACAACCACAAAGACAGAGGTATGAATACACAGGGACAATGGGCAACACCTGGAGAGGGTGAAGACAACCACAAAGACAGAGGTATGAATACACAGGGACAATGGGCAACACCTGGAGAGGGGTGGAGACAACCACAAAGACAGAGGTATGAATACACAGGGACAATGGGCAACACCTGGAGAGGGCTGGAGACAACCACAAAGACAGAGGTATGAATACACAGGGACAATGGGCAACACCTGGAGAGGGCTGGAGACAACCACAAAGACAGAGGTATGAATACACAGGGACAATGGGCAACACCTGGAGAGGGGTGGAGACAACCACAAAGACAGAGAACACAGGTATGAATACACAGGGACAATGGGCAACACCTGGAGAGGGGTGGAGACAACCACAAAGACAGAGGTATGAATACACAGGGACAATGGGCAACACCTGGAGAGGGCTGGAGACAACCACAAAGACAGAGGTATGAATACACAGGGAAAATGGGCAACACCTGGAGAGGGGTGGAGACAACCACAAAGACAGAGGTATGAATACACAGGGACAATGGGCAACACCTGGAGAGGGGTGGAGACAACCACAAAGACAGAGGTATGAATACACAGGGACAATGGGCAACACCTGGAGAGGGCTGGAGACAACCACAAAGACAGAGGTATGAATACACAGGGACAATGGGCAACACCTGGAGAGGGGTGGAGACAACCACAAAGACAGAGGTATGAATACACAGGGACAATGGGCAACACCTGGAGAGGGCTGGAGACAACCACAAAGACAGAGGTATGAATACACAGGGACAATGGGCAACACCTGGAGAGGGGTGGAGACAACCACAAAGACAGAGGTATGAATACACAGGGACAATGAGCACACCTGGAGAGGGCTGGAGACAACCACAAAGACAGTGAACACAGGTATGAATACACAGGGACAATGGGCAACACCTGGAGAGGGGTGGAGACAACCACAAAGACAGAGAACACAGGTATGAATACACAGGGACAATGGGCAACACCTGGAGAGGGGTGGAGACAACCACAAAGAACACAGGTATGAATACACAGGGACAATGGGCAACACCTGGAGAGGGGTGGAGACAACCACAAAGAACACAGGTATGAATACACAGGGACAATGGGCAACACCTGGAGAGGGGTGGAGACAACCACAAAGGACACAGGTATGAATACACAGGGACAATGGGCAACACCTGGAGAGGGGTGGAGACAACCACAAAGACAGAGGTATGAATACACAGGGACAATGGGCAACACCTGGAGAGGGGTGGAGACAACCACAAAGACAGAGGTATGAATACACAGGGACAATGGGCAACACCTGGAGAGGGGTGGAGACAACCACAAAGACAGAGGTATGAATACACAGGGACAATGGGCAACACCTGGAGAGGGGTGGAGACAACCACAAAGACAGAGGTATGAATACACAGGGACAATGGGCAACACCTGGAGAGGGGTGGAGACAACCACAAAGACAGAGGTATGAATACACAGGGACAATGGGCAACACCTGGAGAGGGGTGGAGACAACCACAAAGACAGAGGTATGAATACACAGGGACAATGGGCAACACCTGGAGAGGGGTGGAGACAACCACAAAGACAGAGGTATGAATACACAGGGACAATGGGCAACACCCGGAGAGGGGTGGAGACAACCACAAAGAACACAGGTATGAATACACAGGGACAATGGGCAACACCTGGAGAGGGGTGGAGACAACCACAAAGAACACAGGTATGAATACACAGGGACAATGGGCAACACCTGGAGAGGGGTGGAGACAACCACAAAGACAGAGGTATGAATACACAGGGACAATGGGCAACACCTGGAGAGGGGTGGAGACAACCACAAAGAACACAGGTATGAATACACAGGGACAATGGGCAACACCTGGAGAGGGGTGGAGACAACCACAAAGAACACAGGTATGAATACACAGGGACAATGGGCAACACCTGGAGAGGGGTGGAGACAACCACAAAGAACACAGGTATGAATACACAGGGACAATGGGCAACACCTGGAGAGGGCTGGAGACAACCACAAAGACAGAGGTATGAATACACAGGGACAATGGGCAACACCTGGAGAGGGGTGGAGACAACCACAAAGACAGAGGTATGAATACACAGGGACAATGGGCAACACCTGGAGAGGGCTGGAGACAACCACAAAGACAGAGGTATGAATACACAGGGACAATGGGCAACACCTGGAGAGGGGTGGAGACAACCACAAAGACAGAGGTATGAATACACAGGGACAATGAGCACACCTGGAGAGGGCTGGAGACAACCACAAAGACAGTGAACACAGGTATGAATACACAGGGACAATGGGCAACACCTGGAGAGGGCTGGAGACAACCACAAAGACAGAGGTATGAATACACAGGGACAATGGGCAACACCTGGAGAGGGGTGGAGACAACCACAAAGACAGAGGTATGAATACACAGGGACAATGGGCAACACCTGGAGAGGGGTGGAGACAACCACAAAGACAGAGGTATGAATACACAGGGATAATGGGCAACACCTGGAGAGGGGTGGAGACAACCACAAAGACAGGTGAACCAGATCAGGGTGTGACAGCAATACATCAACAGCACAACGTTCATGTCACTATGTGCAGTAATGTGTAACCAATAAGAAACCTGTCCCTTTCCACTCGTCTATTATCTTTGTTTAGAAATAGCCATTTGTGATGACTTACTGATGCTTCTAGTGTGTCTCCTCAATGAAGAGAGCTGCGTGACCATGTCACACCATCCTTGATGTGGGGAAGAGTGTTGGACAGGCACATCCTGTTCCTGTTAAGACACCTGGCCAGCTGAGTGCAGGTGGGCTCTCCTGTCCAACATGAGCCTCCTACCATGGACAGATTTTTCACCTCGTGTTACGTCTCTTGGAAGAGGGAACGCAACTCCCTGTGGAGTGAAAAGGGGACTGTAGGTGCGAGGATGACAAAGGCAGATCATTTATTGGGGCTGAACTGAATCAAAGAAAGTAAATGTCAAAGTCCCCTCTCCTACCTGCCTGCCTACCCTCTCCTACCTGCCTACCCACTACTTACCTAACCTACCCTCTCCTACCTTACCTGCCTACCCACTACTTACCTAACCTACCCTCTCCTACCTGCCTACCCACTACTTACCTAACCTACCCTCTCCTACCTGCCTACCCACTACTTACCTAACCTACCCTCTCCTACCTTACCTGCCTACCCACTACTTACCTAACCTACCCTCTCCTACCTTACCTGCCTACCCACTACTTACCTAACCTACCCTCTCCTACCTTACCTGTCTACCCACTACTTACCTAACCTACCCTCTCCTACCTTACCTGTCTACCCACTACTTACCTAACCTACCCTCTCCTACCTTACCTGCCTACCCACTACTTACCTAACCTACCCTCTCCTACCTTACCTGCCTACCCACTACTTACCTAACTTAGCACCACCTGGTGCGCTCACCAAAATACAGGGGGGGTTATCCACCCAGGTCTTACCTAGTGTGCATAGACAGTAAATACTATGGGTTATGTATGCCCATAGGCCTCTTGCCTAAGCACTTCCTAGGTGCCTTCCCCCCTGGGAACATAGACAGTAAATACTACAGGTTATGTATGCCCATAGGCCTCTTGCCTAAGCACTTCCTAGGTGCCTTCCCCCCTGGGAACATAGACAGTAAATACTACAGGTTATGTATGCCCATAGGCCTCTTGCCTAAGCACTTCCTAGGTGTCTCCCCCCTGGGAACATAGACAGTAAATACTACAGGTTATGTATGCCCATAGGCCTCTTGCCTAAGCACTTCCTAGGTGCCTTCCCCCTGCATAGACAGTAAATACTACAGGTTATGTATGCCCATAGGCCTCTTGCCTAAGCACTTCCTAGGTGCCTTCCCCCTGCATAGACAGTAAATACTACAGGTTATGTATGCCCATAGGCCTCTTGCCTAAGCATTTCCTAGGTGCCTTCCCCCCTGGGAACATAGACAGTAAATACTACAGGTTATGTATGCCCATAGGCCTCTTGCCTAAGCACTTCCTAGGTGTCTCCCCCCTGCATAGACAGTAAATACTACAGGTTATGTATGCCCATAGGCCTCTTGCCTAAGCACTTCCTAGGTGTCTCCCCCCTGCATAGACAGTAAATACTACAGTTTATGTATGTCCATAGGCCTCTTGCCTAAGCACTTCCTAGGTGCCTTCCCCCCTGGGAACATAGACAGTAAATACTACAGGTTATGTATGCCCATAGGCCTCTTGCCTAAGCACTTCCTAGGTGTCTCCCCCCTGGGAACATAGACAGTAAATACTATGGGTTATGTATGCCCATAGGCCTCTTGCCTAAGCACTTCCTAGGTGTCTCCCCCCTGGGAACATAGACAGTAAATACTACAGGTTATGTATGCCCATAGGCCTCTTGCCTAAGCACTTCCTAGGTGCCTTCCCCCTGCATAGACAGTAAATACTACAGGTTATGTATGCCCATAGGCCTCTTGCCTAAGCACTTCCTAGGTGTCTCCCCCCTGGGAACATAGACAGTAAATACTACAGGTTATGTATGCCCATAGGCCTCTTGCCTAAGCACTTCCTAGGTGCCTTCCCCCTGCATAGACAGTAAATACTACAGGTTATGTATGCCCATAGGCCTCTTGCCTAAGCACTTCCTAGGTGCCTTCCCCCTGCATAGACAGTAAATACTACAGGTTATGTATGCCCATAGGCCTCTTGCCTAAGCATTTCCTAGGTGCCTTCCCCCCTGGGAACATAGACAGTAAATACTATGGGTTATGTATGCCCATAGGCCTCTTGCCTAAGCACTTCCTAGGTGTCTCCCCCCTGCATAGACAGTAAATACTACAGGTTATGTATGCCCATAGGCCTCTTGCCTAAGCACTTCCTAGGTGTCTCCCCCCTGCATAGACAGTAAATACTACAGGTTATGTATGCCCATAGGCCTCTTGCCTAAGCACTTCCTAGGTGCCTTCCCCCCTGGGAACATAGACAGTAAATACTATGGGTTATGTATGCCCATAGGCCTCTTGCCTAAGCACTTCCTAGGTGTCTCCCCCCTGGGAACATAGACAGTAAATACTACAGGTTATGTATGCCCATAGGCCTCTTGCCTAAGCATTTCCTAGGTGCCTTCCCCCTGCATAGACAGTAAATACTACAGGTTATGTATGCCCATAGGCCTCTTGCCTAAGCACTTCCTAGGTGCCTTCCCCCTGCATAGACAGTAAATACTACAGGTTATGTATGCCCATAGGCCTCTTGCCTAAGCATTTCCTAGGTGCCTTCCCCCCTGGGAACATAGACAGTAAATACTATGGGTTATGTATGCCCATAGGCCTCTTGCCTAAGCACTTCCTAGGTGCCTTCCCCCTGCATAGACAGTAAATACTACAGGTTATGTATGCCCATAGGCCTCTTGCCTAAGCATTTCCTAGGTGCCTTCCCCCCTGGGAACATAGACAGTAAATACTATGGGTTATGTATGCCCATAGGCCTCTTGCCTAAGCACTTCCTAGGTGCCTTCCCCCTGCATAGACAGTAAATACTACAGGTTATGTATGCCCATAGGCCTCTTGCCTAAGCACTTCCTAGGTGTCTTCCCCCCTGGGAACATAGACAGTAAATACTACAGGTTATGTATGCCCATAGGCCTCTTGCCTAAGCACTTCCTAGGTGTCTTCCCCCCTGGGAACATAGACAGTAAATACTACAGGTTATGTATGCCCATAGGCCTCTTGCCTAAGCACTTCCTAGGTGTCTTCCCCCCTGGGAACATAGACAGTAAATACTACAGGTTATGTATGCCCATAGGCCTCTTGCCTAAGCACTTCCTAGGTGTCTTCCCCCCCTGGGAACACATGAAACAGAATAATACAAACGTAAGGAAACCATTTCAAGAATCAAAAACACTGCGCCCTATTGGCACACATATACATATAGATCAGCAGCTACAAAATACTTAACAAAAACCTCTGAGCAACAACCAACACAAGACATATCAATCAGCAACAACCAACACATATCAATCAGCAACAACCAACACATATCAATCAGCAACAACCAACACAGGACATATCAATCAGCAACAACCAACACATATCAATCAGCAACAACCAACACAAGACATATCAATCAGCAACAACCAACACATATCAATCAGCAACAACTAACACAAGACATATCAATCAGCAACAACCAACACAAGACATATCAATCAGCAACAACCAACACATATCAATCAGCAACAACCAACACATATCAATGAGCAACAACCAACACATATCAATGAGCAACAACCAACACAAGACATATCAATCAGCAACAACCAACACAAGACATATCAATGAGCAACAACCAACACAAGACATATCAATCAGCAACAACCAACACATATCAATCAGCAACAACCAACACATATCAATGAGCAACAACCAACACAAGACATATCAATCAGCAACAACCAACACAAGACATATCAATGAGCAACAACCAACACAAGACATATCAATCAGCAACAACCAACACAAGACATATCAATCAGCAACAACCAACACAAGACATATCAATCAGCAACAACCAACACATATCAATCAGCAACAACCAACACAAGACATATCAATCAGCAACAACCAACACAGGACATATCAATCAGCAACAACCAACACAAGACATATCAATGAGCAACAACCAACACAGGACATATCAATCAGCAACAACCAACACAAGACATATCAATCAGCAACAACCAACACAGGACATATCAATCAGCAACAACCAACACAGGACATATCAATCAGCAACAACCAACACAAGACATATCAATCAGCAACAACCAACACAGGACATATCAATCAGCAACAACCAACACAGGACATATCAATCAGCAACAACCAACACAAGACATATCAATCAGCAACAACCAACACAGGACATATCAATCAGCAACAACCAACACAGGACATATCAATGAGCAACAACCAACACAAGACATATCAATCAGCAACAACCAACACAAGACATATCAATCAGCAACAACCAACACAAGACATATCAATCAGCAACAACCAACACATATCAATCAGCAACAACCAACACAGGACATATCAATCAGCAACAACCAACACAAGACATATCAATCAGCAACAACCAACACAAGACATATCAATCAGCAACAACCAACACATATCAATCAGCAACAACCAACACATATCAATCAGCAACAACCAACACAAGACATATCAATCAGCAACAACCAACACAGGACATATCAATGAGCAACAACCAACACAGGACATACCAATCAGCAACAACCAACACAAGACATATCAATCAGCAACAACCAACACATATCAATCAGCAACAACCAACACAAGACATATCAATCAGCAACAACCAACACAAGACATATCAATCAGCAACAACCAGCACAAGACATATCAATCAGCAACAACCAACACAAGACATATCAATCAGCAACAACCAACACAAGACATATCAATCAGCAACAACCAACACATATCAATCAGCAACAACCAACACATATCAATGAGCAACAACCAACACAAGACATATCAATCAGCAACAACCAACACAAGACATATCAATGAGCAACAACCAACACAAGACATATCAATCAGCAACAACCAACACAAGACATATCAATCAGCAACAACCAACACAAGACATATCAATCAGCAACAACCAACACAAGACATATCAATCAGCAACAACCAACACATATCAATCAGCAACAACCAACACAAGACATATCAATCAGCAACAACCAACACATATCAATCAGCAACAACCAACACAAGACATATCAATCAGCAACAACCAACACAAGACATATCAATCAGCAACAACCAACACATATCAATGAGCAACAACCAACACATATCAATCAGCAACAACCAACACATATCAATGAGCAACAACCAACACATATCAATCAGCAACAACCAACACAAGACATATCAATCAGCTCTCTCCTAACAAAGAAACACTTGCTTTTCTAGCTTCAGAAGGAATCGGTAATTGTAGACAGCTGTTTCTGACGAGAGGGCGGGGTCAGCGCCAATCATCAATGGGGCCGACCAATCAGCTGCTTAGAAGAATCCAGGAAGCCATTTCCTGAAATACAAACCCATAACGCACAGAAACTGGGGAATGTAACACCAAGTCGTCTCTGGGATTCAAACCAGGGATCTTTCAGTTACTGGCCCAACACCCTTAACCACTAGGCTACCTGCAGCAGGAGTCCCATGTTGACAGGAGACCCCACCTTTATTTCTCCCTCATTATGAACATTCATATTGGTCAACAGTCCTATTGTGTGTATTGAACATTCATATTGGACAGCCTTATCTATAGAGTAGCACCACCACCCATCAGCCCATTCTCTTCTTGATGTCAAAGCTGCAGTGCATTGTTTTTATAGGAGTTTATGATTAATAATCCTATTTATTTCAAGCCCCACTAAGATGTCACCATACTATTTATTTCAAGCCCCTCTATCAGATATAAATCATCAGAGTGGGAAACCAACTGACATGGAAACATTGGAGCAAATGTATCACTATCAGAGGGGTGTATTATGACATCAGATAGAACTACTCAGACATTCCAAATATCACTTGATTATCAGAGGGGTCTATTATGACATCAGATAGAACTACTCAGACATTCCAAATATCACTTGATTATCAGAGGGGTCTATTATGACATCAGATAGAACTACTCAGACATTCCAAATCAGGCTTCATCCATATCATGAAGGTGGATATTGATCCAACCATTTCCAAAGTAATGACCGGGCTGATGGAAACAGGATATGCCTGTACACTTTTATAAATGAAGACAGACAATTTGTTGGTTTGTTTTACATGGTGGGTCTTTTTGTGTCAGTAAACATTTATAAGTGATAAATGGCAGTGGACACTCCTTTATGCCAAATATTTATATAATAACCATCATCTCGAAGTTAAACATGGAGTCATGTGATGATATGTTGTGTGGTCCTCCCACTATGACTTGGGAAACCATGCAGTTTATTAGGCTACAAATTAAATAAGTTATGAACTTCACAGGGTGGTGAAACTGCACGTGATGAGCTTGATGCTCCTTTCCAATACATTTTGATGGTCTTATTCTGGTGACGTGATGATCGATGCTTGGCTGCCATTTGACAAATAAAATAATATCTCTCTTATCCATAATAATCTCATCATGTAGGTAGCCTACCAACACTGTATCTGTGAGCTGCTGGCTACAGTGCACGGGACAAGAGGACTTTTGCTATATAACTCAACAGTTTTTTAAAACCATCAGTAGAGTTGAAAATGTGATGGAAACCCATTTAACTTGCATTATTCATTCAGTACATGGGAATTCAACAGGAAAACATTTCTGTCCGTGCACTACGTCATCACGCAAATACTTTTATCCGCAATAAATCTGTTTGATGCAAACATTTCCGATGGGAAAATGCGTATATTGTTTAATGCACAGGGGAATTTAACAACAGACGTTATTTTGTTGTGCACTACGTCATCACGCTCAGCATTTTATCCACAATAAGTCTGATGGAAACATGCATATATTATTTGAAGCAGATTGGAGAATATTCACATGAAAATCTGTCGCAAATTGCGTGGAAATTTAGCAACTAAGGTGGATATTGATCCAACACCTGCCGTATATTCAAACCAGCCCACTGGGCACAGACATCAGTTCAACATCTAGTTTCTCGTTACATTTCTTTGAGTCCTCAACTAAAGTGAATTCAACATGAAATCTACACAAAATGTCACATGTCATTGGATTTAGGTTGCCAGTTGGGTGAAAAATAAATATAAATACCTGATGTTGATGTCTTTTCACAAATCCAATCAGTTTTCCACATTGATCAAACATCACATGTAATTATTTTGTTGAAATGTGGAAACAAAGTTTATTCAACCAGTGGGAGGTTTGTAAAAGCCCTCGGGAAAGTCGAACAAAGAACTTTTCATTGAGAAAATGATGAAACAGCAATCAGTAGGAGAGTTGTGGTGGATATTATAAAATAAGGATCTGCTGGAGTCCAAGTCAAACCAAGATTCTTTATTTATTTAATCCGCGGGCGAGTCAGTGAACATTTTCATTTAATTAAATCATCAGTGGGCAACAATGCAAATGTCAACAATGGAGCAAATGCATCACATCCAAATATCACTTGATTATCTGTAGTGCTGGAGGAATGACACAGACAGATAAACACAGAGTTTAAAAAAGGACCATTAGACACATGGAATCTGATTTACTCCGTATTCAATTCATATTTTCTAACAGAGACATACAAATATATTTTAGAGTATATTTTTTACAATTGAATTTCATTTTATATGGTATAAACAAGTAAACACATTCTCAGTCAACAATAGAAGACACTGGGAGCACTGTGTTCTCTGATGAACTTTAAAAGGTGATGTGAAATATCACACTAGGAGAAGTTATTTTTCTGTGGATTCTCACATGCCTTTTAGGTGACATTTGTAAAGGTGTGTATTCGCTCATGAGCTTTCAGCTTTCCTAACTCCGTAAAACTCTTTCTACACTGAGCGCGATGGTATGGCTTCTCCCCTGTGTGTATTTCGCTCATGATATTTCATGTTTCCTAACTGGTTAAAACTCTTTCCACAATGGGTGCAATGGTATGGCTTATCCCCTGTGTGAATTCGCTCATGAGATTGTAGGTTTCCTAACAAGCTAAAACTCTTTCCACACTTTGCGCAATGGAAAGGCTTCTCCCCTGTGTGTATTCTCTCATGTCTTTTCAGGTTTCCTAAATGGTTAAAACTCGTTCCACACAAGGCGCAATGGAAAGGCTTTGCTTCGGTGTGTGTCCTCTCATGTCTTTTCAGGCTTCCTAACTTGGTAAACTTAGTTCCACACTGGGAGCAGTGGTAAGGCTTATCCCCTGTGTGTATTTGTTCATGAGATTTCATGTTATCTAACTTGTTAAAACTCTTTCCACACTGTTCACAATGGTATGGCTTCTCCCCTGTGTGTATTCGCCCATGAGCAATTAGGCTTCCTAAGCGGTTAAAACTCTTTCCACAATGTGAGCAGTGGTAAGGCTTCTCCCCTGTGTGTATTCGGCCATGAGCTTTCAGGCTTCCTAACTGGCTAAAATTCTTTCCACAATTGGAGCAATGGTAAGGCTTTTCCCCTGTGTGTATTCGCTCATGAGCTTTCAGGCTTCCTAACTTGATAAAACTCTTTCCACACTGAGAGCAGAGGTGTCGTCTTGCTGGTTTGGACATCTCTAGTTCCTCCGAGTTTGGTTTTCCTCCTGCCAAAGACATTGTTTATTTAAAGAGAGACCAGAATGAAATCTCCACATGATAAAACTGCCTTGCTATGAGGTGTAATCCAAATCAGATCCCTCAATAACCTGAGGTCAGCTTTCAAACATTTCATAATTTAAAACAATCTTTGTGTGATTTTAAAACAAATCATTTTGAAGAGCGTCCTGGTAATATAGTTACATTACTCATTCTGTTTCAGTAGTCATAACACAAAACACAGTTCTATCACACTCAAGACACAGACATAGCCGGATTCCTATCAAGCAGGTGGTTCTAAATATATAACTTTCATAGCTGTATGATACAGAATGTGACCTACACACTTCCTTAAAATTCGGTGACAAGCCGAATTTCTTCAGCCTCCTGAGGCTCGCTGTCAGTGTGAGTGGACCAATTCAGTTTGTCTGTGATGTGTATGCCGAGGAACTTAAAACTAGCTATCCTCTCCACTACTGTTCCATCGATGTGGATAGGGGGGTGTTCCCTCTGCTGTTTCCTGAAGTCCACAATCATCTCCTTAGTTTTGTTGACGTTGAGTGTGAGGTTATTTTCCTGACCCCACACTCCGAGGGCCCTCACCTCCTCCCTGTAGGCCGTCTCGTCGTTGTTGGTAATCAAGCCTACCACTGTTGTGTCGTCCGCAAACTTGATGATTGAGTTGGAGGCGTGCGTGGCCACGCAGTCGTGGGTGAACAGGGAGTACAGGAGAGGGCTCAGAACGCACCCTTGTGGGGCCCCCGTGTTGAGGATCAGCGGGGAGGAGATGTTGTTGCCTACCCTCACCACCTGGGGCGGCCCGTCAGGAAGTCCAGTACCCAGTTGCACAGGGCGGGGTCGAGACCCAGGGTCTCGAGCTTGATGATGAGCTTGGAGGGTACTATGGTGTTGAATGCCGAGCTGTAGTCTATGAACAGCATTCTCACATAGGTATTCCTCTTGTCCAGGTGGGCTAGGGCAGTGTGCAGTGTGGTTGAGATTGCATCGTCTGTGGACCTATTTGGGCGGTAAGCAAATTGGAGTGGGTCTAGGGTGTCAGGTAGGGTGGAGGTGATATAGTCCTTGACTAGTCTCTCAAAGCACTTCATGATGACGGAAGTGAGTGCTACGGGGCGGTAGTCGTTTAGCTCAGTTACCTTAGCTTTCTTGGGAACAGGAACAATGGTGGCCCTCTTGAAGCATGTGGGAACAGCAGACTGGTATAGGGATTGATTGAATATGTCCGTAAACACACCGGCCAGCTGGTCTGCGCATGCTCTGAGGGCGCGGCTGGGGATGCCGTCTGGGCCTGCAGCCTTGCGAGGGTTAACACGTTTAAATGTCTTACTCACCTCGGCTGCAGTGAAGGAGAGACCGCAGATGTTTTCGTTGCAGGCCGTGTCAGTGGCACTGTATTGTCCTCAAAGCGGACAAAAAAAGTTATTTAGTCTGCCTGGGAGCAAGACATCCTGGTCCGTGACTGGGCTGGGTTTCTTCTTGTAGTCCGTGATTGACATGCCTCTTGTGTCTGAGCCATTGAATTGAGATTCCACTTTGTCTCTGTACTGACGCTTAGCTTGTTTAATAGCCTTGCGGAGGGAAAAGCTGCATTGTTTATATTCGGACATGTTACCAGACACCTTGCCCTGATTAAAAGCAGTGGTTCGCGCTTTCAGTTTCACGCGAATGCTACCATCAATCCACGGTTTCTGGTTTGGGAATGTTTTTATCGTTGCTATGGGAACGACATCTTCGACGCACGTTCTAATGAACTCGCACACCGAATCAGCGTATTCGTCAATATTTCCATCTGACGCAATACGAAACATGTCCCAGTCCACGTGATGGAAGCAGTCTTGGAGTGTAGAGTCAGCTTGGTCTGACCAGCGTTGGACAGACCTCAGCGTGGGAGCCTCTTGTTTTAATTTCTGCCTGTAGGCAGGGATCAGCAAAATGGAGTCGTGGTCAGATTTCCCGAAAGGGGGGCGGGGCAGGGCCTTATATGCGTCGCAGAAGTTAGAGTAACAATGATCCAAGGTTTTACCACCCCTGGTTGCGCAATCGATATGCTGATAAAATTTGGGGAGTCTTGTTTTCAGATTAGCTTTGTTAAAATCCCCAGCTACAATGAATGCAGCCTCCGGATAAATGGTTTCCAGTTTGCAAAGAGTTAAATAAAGTTTGTTCAGAGCCATCGATGTGTCTGCTTGGGGGGGGATATATACGGCTGTGATTATAATCGAAGAGAATTCTCTTGGAAGATAATGCGGTCTACATTTGTTTGTGAGGAATTCTAAATCAGGTGAACAGAAGGATTTGAGTTCCTGTATGTTTCCTTCATCACACCATGTCCCGTTAGTCATGAGGCATACGCCCCCGCCACTCTTCTTACCAGAGAGATGTATGTTTCTGTCGGCGCGATGCGTGGAGAAACCCGTTGGCTGCACCGCCCTGGATAGCGTCTTCCCAGTAAGCCATGTTTCCGTGAAGCAGAGAACGTTGCAGTCTCTGATGTCCCTCTGGAATGCCACCCTTGCTCGGATTTCGTCAACCTTGTTGTCGAGAGACTGGACATTGGCAAGAAGAATGCTGGGAAGTGGTGCGCGATGTGCCCTTTTTCGGAGTCTGACCAGAACACCGCCTCGTTTCCCTCTTTTTCGGAGTCGTTTTTTTGAGTCGCTGCATGCGATCCATTCCGTTGTCCTGTTTGTAAGGCAGAACACAGGATCCGCGTCGCGGAAAACATATTCTTGGTCGTACTGATGGTGAGTTGACGCTGATCTTATATTCAGTAGTTCTTCTCGACTGTATGTAATGAAACCTAAGATGACCTGGGGTACTAATGTAACAAATAACACGTAAAAAAAAACAAAAAACTGCATAGTTTCCTAGGAACGCGAAGCGAGGCGGCCATCTCAGTCGGCGCCGGAAGTCAGTAACATCTCCCTGTTGTCTCAAGGGTTTGACACAACGCTGCACAACGCTGTTCACAAATGTTTAACATTTTGAATAATCACTAATGTCATGATATTTTGGGTAAAAATAATGAAATATTTGATGTATATAAAAGAAAAATATTAATATTTTTTACCCCCATTTTCTCCCCAATTTTTGTCAATTGGTGGTTACAGTCTTGTCTCATCGCTGCAACTCCCGTACGGATTCGGGAGAGGCGAACATCAAGAGCCAACCCGGAAGCCAGCCGCACCAAGGTGTCGGAGGAAACACTGTACACCTGGCAACCGTGTCAGCGTGCATGCGTCCGGCCCACCACAGGAGTCACTACAGCGCGATGGGACAAGGACCGACCGGCCAAAACCTCCCCCAGCCCGGATGACGCTGGGACAATTGTGCGTCACCTCATGGCTCTCCCGGTCGTGGCCGGCTGCGACACAGCTGGGTATTGAACCAGAATCGGTAGTAACGCAGCTAGCACTGCGATGCAGTGCCTTAGAACGCTGCGCCACTCGGGAGGCTGCATTGATATTTCTGTTCAGTCAAAAGTTTGGACACATCTACTCATTCAAGGGTTTTTCTTTATTTTTGCTATTTTCCACATTGTAGAATAATAGTGAAAACATCAAAACTATGAAATAACACGTATAGAATCATGTAGAAACCAAAAAAAAAGAAATAAATCCAAAAATATTTTATATATGAGCTTCTTCAATGTAGCCCCCCTTTGCCTTGATGACAGCTTTGCACGCTCTTGGCATTCTGTCAACCAGCTTCACGTGAAATTCCTTCACCACACTGTCTGTGTGGGTGGATCATTTCAGATTGTCAGTGAAGTATGTGTACGCCGTGGAACTTTAAGCTTTCCACCTTCTCCACTGCGGTCCCGTGCATTGGACAGTCTTGAAGGAGTTCCAACATATGCTGAGCACTTATTGGCTGCTTTCTTTCACTCTGTGGTCCAACTCATCCCAAACCATCTCAATTGGGTTGAGGTCGAGTGATTGTGGAGGCCAGGTCATCTGATGCAGCATTCAATCACTCTCCTTGGTCAAATAGCCCTTACACAGCCTGGAGGTGTGTTTTGGGTCATTGTCCTGATGAAAAACAAATGATAGTCCCACTAAGCCCAAACCAGATGTGATGGCGTCTCGCTGCAGACTGCTGTGGTAGCCAACCTGGTAAAGTGTGCCCTGACTTCTAAATAATTCACTGACAGTGTCACCAGCAAAGCACCCTCACACCTCCTCCTCCATGCTTCACGGTGGGAACCACACATGCGGAGATCCTCTAATTCACCTACTCTGCATCTCACAAAGACATGGCGGTTGGAACCAAAAATCTCCAATTTGGACTCCAGACCAAAAGGATTTCCACCGGTCTAATGTTCATTGCTCGTGTTTCTTGGCCCAACAAGGCTTTTCTTCTCATTGGTGTCCTTTAGTAGTGGTTTCTTTGCAGCAATTCAACCTTGAAGGCCTGATTCACACAGTCTCCTCTGAACAGTTGATGTTGAGATGTGTCTGTGAAGCATTTATTTGGGCTGCAATTTCTGAGGCTGGCAACTCTAATGAACTTATCCTCTGCAGCAGAGGTAACTCTGGGTCTTCCTTTCCTGTGGCGGTTCTTATGAGAGACAGTTTCATCATAGCGCTTGATGGTTTTGGCGACTGCACTTGAAGAAACTAAAAGTTCTTAACATTTTCCGAATTGACTGACCTTCATGTCTTAAAGTAATGATGGACTGTCGTTTCTCTTTGCTTACTTGAGCTGTTCTTGCCATAATCTGGACTTGGTCTTTTACCACATAGCCCTATCTTCAGTATACCACCCCTACCATGTCACAACACAACTGATTGGCTTAAACGCATTAAGGAGGAAATAAATTCCACAAATGAACTTTTAACAGGGCACATATGTTAATTGAAATGCATTCCAGGTGACTTCCCCATGAAGCTGGTTGAGAGAATGCCAAGAGTGTGCAAGGAAAAGGGTGGCTACTTTGAAGAATTTGTTTAACACTTTTTTCGCTACTATATGATTCCATGATATTTCATAGTTGATGTCTTCACCATTATTCTACAATGTAGAAAATAGTAAAAAAATAAAGAAAAACCCTTGAATGAGTAGTTGTGACCTAACTCTTGACTGGTAGTGTAGATGGTTGATTCCGTGGGAAAGTCAACCTGAACATGTGTAACGGAGGTGAGAACGTGCCGTAAACTCACTCCACAGCTTGAAACGTCACAGATGGAGCTGTCCAACTGGTACCTTTTAAACTCACTCCACAGCTTGAAACGTCACAGATGGAGCTGTCCAACTGGTACCTTTTAAACTCACTCCACAGCTTGAAACGTCACAGATGGAGCTGTCCAACTGGTACCTTTTAAACTCACTCCACAGCTTGAAACGTCACAGATGGAGCTGTCCAACTGGTACCTTTTAAACTCACTCCACAGCTTGAAACGTCACAGATGGAGCTGTCCAACTGGTACCTTTTAAACTCACTCCACAGCTTGAAACGTCACAGATGGAGCTGTCCAACTGGTACCTTTTAAACTCACTCCACAGCTTGAAACGTCACAGATGGAGCTGTCCAACTGGTACCTTTTGTATCGCTCCATCGGTTCATTGTCAAGGAGAGTGGTCACATGTGATGAGAAGCAGAGGATCACTAGTTTGAGCCCAGTATGGGGACAGAGGAGGAAACTAAACTGGTAGCAGCACACTGGCGTCGGTTACATATTAAATCAATAAAGTGAGTCATTTCCAAATGAAACCATGTTCTTTAAGGTCTATATAGTATATATATTAAACCATGTTCTTTAAGGTCTATATAGTATATATATATTAAACCATGTTCTTTAAGGTCTATATAGTATATATATATATATTCAACCATGTTCATTAAGGTCTATTAAGTATATATATATTAAACCATGTTCATTAAGGTCTATATAGTATATATATATTAAACCATGTTCTTTAAGGTCTATATAGTATAAATATATTAAACCATGTTCTTTAAGGTCTATATAGTATATATATATTAAACCATGTTCATTAAGGTCTGTATGTTGGAGTTCAGGCTTTATTTGACCTGTTAGAGGAAATGAATTTAATTTTGTCCATTACAGAGATGGAGGCCAAGTCTCACAAGAAATGCTTTTCATTCAATCATATTGCCAAGCTTTTAGAAAGGGCTTACGGAGCTTGTTTTAAAAATACATATATTTGCCATGTTTAACAAGTTCTGTAGATCAGATGTTAATGAAGCAATACAGGCCACATTGAAGTGTCTGGAGTTTAGTTTGTATGTTCTACAGTCTAGTAAAGACAGGGGGGTGTTGACTGGGACAGACAATGTAACATCCATAATGTTTTAAGGAAAAGTTTTTGTAAAACAAGCAGCTTACAATGGATCATCTTGAAACTCTCTCTAAATCTAACTTTCATCAAGGTTTTATATGGTCTATTGGTTTCTCTCTTTTCATTGGCAGAATCCTTTTTCAGTGCTATGATATTCATAACATCCATATCCACCAGTCTATCTTCCTGTCAACTAACAGAACTCCACTGGTTGTCCTGGTAACAGATACCAGTGGACAGATCTATTTTATTTGTTCAAACTAAACTACAGCACTTACTTTGATGAGTCAAATCTGATCCTTTCATCTCTTCTCCTCCTCTCACAGTTCCACTCAGCCCCGTTGTTTTCCTGCAGTCAACAAGCAATACAGACAACCTCTTCATACCCAGCAGTAAGGTGCTACCAGGAGAGGCACGACACAGGGACTCCGGGAGGGCGGAGGGACTAGCGTTGTCCTGGTAACCATAAAGAGGGGACACAGACACATATCATTATGGATGCTGATGTCACTGTTGTCATGAAGTGCTCTACAGAAACCCAGCCCAGACCCCGATAGAGCAAGCTGTATGCTAGACCAGACCAAGCTGTACCATCTGGTGTTCTGATCTGGAGAGACTCTTCTCTGCCTCGTCAACATCAGGATGTTGCTGAGGCTCTCCAGAGGATCCACAATTGTCATGTCTCTCTCCTGTGTGAACGACAACATCAAACAGATGGTAAACCTACGACCATCTATTACAATCATAGACATTCATATCTAAAAATGCCACAAAAAGGGTCGTCCCACGAAATGGGTGCCTTTTACGTTTAAAAAAATATTTTAAGTAGAAATTACGCACCAATATTGAATTTTAAAAGCCTGTTGGCAGCCTAGTGGTTAGGTTGCAAGATCAACGGTTGCAAGATCGAATCCCAGAGCTGACAAGGTAAAAAAAATATGTTGTTTTGCCCCTGAACAAGGCAGTTAACCCACTGTTTCTAGGACCTCATTGAAAATAAGAATGAGTTCTTAACTGACTTGCCCAGTTAAAGAAAGGTCAAATAAAATAAAAGATGGGGAGAACTTGAATGTCGACCACATGGAGAATTCAATACATCTCATTTAAAAGACCCAAAAATATATGTACCAATGGCAGATTGACCCTTTAACAATTCCTACAGTACTGAACATGTTCAAGTGTAGAACTTCAGCAGAATGCCCCTTTCAAACCCCACATTAGTTCAACAACGGCATAGTTTGTGTCCCTGTTTAAGACAGTACTCACTGGTGTTAATCTGATATTCTGTCTCCTCCTTTTTCACTCCCAAGACGTCTTCCTTCTTCACCTTTATTGAGACAGCATCATCTTCCTCTCTAAAAGGTGCTTTCTCTTTTTTCACTATAACATCCTCTTCTTCTTTCACTATAACAACCTCCTCTTCCTCCTTTTTCATTCTGAAAGATTCTTTCTCCGTACAGCAGACCTCCTCTTCATTAGCAAGGGAGGAGTAGTTCAGTGAGCTCATGGTCAGGGATGTTATCTAGCTAGTTAGCATTAGCGACTAGCCTAGTGCTAACCTCAGTGACGTTATATTCAACACGTTTGCAAAATGAATGCAAATTAGGTTAAAATTAACCAGTTGAAACGTCACCAGAAAAGTGTTTAAAACACAGAGATTAGCTAATGTACAATAACATGGTCTAAAGCGTGAATCGTTCAGTTTTATGTTGTCTAGCAAGCTACCGAGGTGGTTGAAAGAGAAGCCGTGTTGTTGTTCCTGAAGAAGCGTCCCGTCCAGTCAATTATACGTCACGCATGAAGCATCACCTGAAAGACGCCCATCGCCATCTGCTGGCTGGAGTGGGTAACGCAGTTTGGAAACAATAGTTACTACACTTTTACACTTTTGTATTGGAAAGAACGTTATAATAATTTAACAAAAAGCTGATATATTTTCTCTTACGTCTTACAAATAATACGTTCCTGTACACAGACGTAGACGCTTAATAGGTAGTGTGTTAATATACATTTGCTCTGTTCATTTTTTACATTTGTTTTTATTAGATGTGACCATACTTTTCCCTTAAAGCCACGCTCTATAAGATACAAATCATCCTGTAAACAACAGAACAAATGCATCACATGCAAATAGCACTTGATTATCTGTAGTGCTTTACACTGGGTACACAAAACATTAAGAACACCTGCTCCTTCCATGACTTAGACTGACTAGATTAATTCAGGCTAAAGCTACGATCCCTTATTGATGTCAGTAGTTAAATCCAATTCAATCAGTGTATATGAAGGGGAGGAGACAGGTTAAATAAGGATTTTTACGCCTCGGGACAATTGAGGCATGGATTGCGCATGTGTGCCATTCAGAGGATAAACGGGGTATGGTAATAGGAGCCAGGTGCTCCGGTTTGTGTCAAGAACTGCAACACTGCTGGGTTTTTTAGCTCAACAGTTCCCCATGTGTACCAAGAATGGTCCACCATCCAAACAGTGGTGGTCAGTGCCGTTTATGATGAGGGAGGACCCTTTGTATTTTCATGAGCAACGCCTTATTTCTACTACAGCATGTTGGATGACTGTCATTCATATTCCATTCACCCAGTTCAATGTAACAGCGATAGGTTTAGACTACTCCGTGATTCTCAGATGTACAGACTACAGCATGTTGGATGACTGTCATTCATATTCCATTCACCCAGTTCAATGTAACAGCGATAGGTTTAGACTACTCCGTGATTCTCAGATGTACAGACTACAGCATGTTGGATGACTGTCATTCATATTCCATTCACCCAGTTCAATGTAACAGCGATAGGTTTAGACTACTCCGTGATTCTCAGATGTACAGACTACAGCATGTTGGATGACTGTCATTCATATTCCATTCACCCAGTTCAATGTAACAGCGACAGGTTTAGACTACTCCGTGATTCTCAGATGTTCCCTATCCCCATCATGCGGTAGCTACAACCTAGCCTATGAATGAAAGTTTAAAACATACAGTATATCACAAAAGTTTTTTTTTAATTTAGTGAAATATTAGGGGTGTACTCACTTTTGTTGCCAGTGGTTTAGACATTAATGGCTGTGTGTGGAGTTATTTTGAGGGGACAGTAAATTTACACTGTTTTACAAGCTGTACACTCACTACTTTACATTTTAGCCAAGTGTCATTTCTTCAGTGTTGTCACATGAAAAGATATACTCAAATATTTACAAAAATGTGAGGGGTGTACTCACTTTTGTGATATACTGTATATGCACACAGGTCGAGAGAAACATTTCCATTCCGCCTTGCACACTCTTTCTTGCATCTTGCTGAAATATAGGGTGTAACCATTAGTCAAACAGTTTCAAACAAGAGATTCTATTGGACAAATTCAGGTATGTTCATTCCGGTTTTGTTTCGTTTAAGTAACGTTTGTCAATAGAATCGGCGGGAATGAATACACCCCTGATCACGTGTAAACACAGTTCACTTTCATTACAGCCACATTATATTCTTTCTCTCCTCCTCTCACCTTCTCCCTTTGCTTCTGGACTTCAATGCACAACACATCAGCTGTATGTCACCAGGAGAAAAAACCTTTCCAAGCCAAACCATTTCATAACTGAAACACACAGCTTACATTGTTGTCACCATATTAGCTAAAATAACATCATAGTCAACAGAGCTAATAGATCTAACTCGTTAGTAAACCTGCTACAATCATGCAGTAACGTCACAGTGTACAGTCAGTAAGCAGTTTAGCATTTTCCTTGGTGGGCCCCGGTGGCAATACATTTATAAAACCAAAAGCTTACCTTGACTTGGAAGAGTTCCAGTGTTGTGTTGGATAGTCATAGCCAGCTAGCTAACATAGCATCCCTCTGTTTGAGCAGGGTGTTTCAGTAGGCTAAACTAGATAGCTGCATTTGCTAGCTAAGTAAGTCAACATGTCAGTTCATGCTGCAAGAGCTCTGATAGGTTGGAGGATGTCCTCCGGAAGTTGTCATAATAACTGTGTAAGTCTATGGAAGCCTTGAGAACCATAAACCTCCTAGGTTTTGTATTGAAGTCAATGTACCCAGAGGAGGACGCAAAATAGTCTGTTTTAATCAATTAATTGGTTACATGATTATATTTAGTATAGTTTTATCTAAAAAGGATAACTTTTGAAATGTTTTACAATTTTTTTTTTTTGTAAAATAACTGAGGACGACGGTTCTCCCCTTCCTCCTCTGAGGAGCCTCCACTGCACCCAAAGGACATCCAGCCAACTTGACACAATTGTGGGAAGCATTGGTTCCTCTCTAGGTTTCTTCCTAGGTTTTGGCCTTTCTAGGGAGTTTTTCCTAGCCACCGTGCTTTTACACCTGCATTGTTTGCTGTTTGGGGTTTTAGGCTGGGTTTCTGTACAGCACTTTGAGATATCAGCTGACGTACGAAGGGCTATATAAATAAATTTGATTTGATTTGATTTGATTGGAGTCAACATGGGCCAGCATCCCTGTGGAACGCTTTCGACACCTTGTAGAGTCCATGCCCCGATGAATTGAAGCTGTTCTGGGGGAGAAAGGGGAGGGTCCAACTCCATATTAGGAAGGTGTTCCAAATGTTTGGTATAATCAGTGGATATATCTGCCATTTAGCAGACACTTTTATCCAAAGTGATTTGCAGTCGTGTGCAAACACTTTACATATGGGTGGTCCCAGGAATCAAACCCACTACCCTGGTTTTACAAGCACCATACTCTACCAACTGAGCTCCAGGACCACAAGGAAAGACCAAGGAATGATGGCGATAAACACACACACACACACACACACACACACACACACACACACACACACACACACACACACACACACACACACACACACACACACACACACACACACACACACACACACACACACACACACACACACACACACACACAGCTTGAGTTTGAAAAAGGTAATCAAAGACCGTAACATTGAAACTGACATACTCCATATTTAGTTCAAATCAAATTATATTTGTCACATCAATACAAGTGTAGACCTTACTGTAAAATGCTGAATACAACAAGTGTAGACCTTACTGTGAAATGCTGAATACAACAAGTGTAGACCTTACTGTGAAATGCTCACTGACAAGCCCTTAACCAAAATTGATACTATTCTAAATCCTCTGCCTGCAAAGCGGTCGTTATTTTCCTTCAAGTTTCTGAAGAGGAAACAGCCCAGAAATGCCCTTGTCTGAGTACATTTGTCTACCACTATGTGTAGCTGTTAGCGATGATGCTAATGATCCACTATGTGTGTCATGCAGGTGAAAGAGGACCCAAAAGCGACTTAACAGAAACAGAGTTTATTCAAGTCCAAACAGGGAATAACAGAAATCCTCTAGTCTGTAGAGGGGAATAACAGGAGAAGCGGCCACAGACTGCAGGTCGCTTCGGGTAGGCGCAGGCCGTAGTTGACAGAGACACCTGCTCACACGCAGCATCTGATGAAGGCAAAAAACACGACAGGACAGGGCGATACACAATCACAGCAAAAACACGACAGGACAGGGCGAAACGCAATCACAGCATGGTGAATACTAAACAAGGAACCGACGGGACAGGAACGGAACACAAAGGAATAAATAGGGACTCTAATCAGGGGAAAGGATCGGGAACAGGTGTGGGAAGACTAAATGATGATTAGGGGAATAGGAACAGCTGGGAGCAGGAACGGAACG
The DNA here is from genome assembly GCF_021184085.1 of Oncorhynchus gorbuscha. Classification (NCBI taxonomy): domain Eukaryota; kingdom Metazoa; phylum Chordata; class Actinopteri; order Salmoniformes; family Salmonidae; genus Oncorhynchus; species Oncorhynchus gorbuscha. The sequence continues at coordinate 27,244 of NW_025746190.1, read as the reverse complement.
ATAGAGAGAAGAGAGAGCGAGAGAGTGAGAGAGGGAGGGGGAGAGAGAGGGATAGAAAGAGGGAAAGAACCAAATAAGACCAGCAGAGGGAAACGAATAGAATGGGGAGCACAGGGACAAGACATGATAATAAATGACAAACATGACAGTACCCCCCACTCACCGAGCGCCTCCTGGCGCACTCGAGGAGGAATCCTGGCGGCAACGGAGGAAATCATCGATGAGTGAACGGTCCAGCACGTCCCGAGACGGAACCCAACTCCTCTCCTCAGGACCGTAACCCTCCCAATCCACTAAGTATTGGTGACCCCGTCCCCGAGAACGCATGTCCATGATCTTATGTACCTTGTAAATAGGTGCGCTCTCGACAAGGACGGGAGGGGGGAGGGAAGACGAACGGGGGTGCGAAGAAAGGGCTTAACACAGGAGACATGGAAGACAGGATGGACGCGACGAAGATGTCGCGGAAGAAGCAGTCGCACAGCGACAGGATTGACGACCTGGGAGACACGGAACGGACCAATGAACCGCGGAGTCAACTTACGAGAAGCTGTCGTAAGAGGAAGGTTGCGAGTGGAAAGCCACACTCTCTGGCCGCAACAATACCTTGGACTCTTAATCCTGCGTTTATTGGCGGCTCTCACAGTCTTCCCCGCAGACAAAGGCAGACCGGTAATGAAGCCTAAGGCGATGTGAGACCATGGTCGAGAAGGAATGGGGAGCGGTCTGAGACGACCGGCAGGAGGAGAGTTACCCGACTTAGTCTGCGCGCAGTCCGAACAAGCAGCCACGAAACGGCGCGTGTCACGCTCCTGAGTCGGCCACCAAAAGCGCTGGCGAATAGACGCAAGAGTGCCTCGAACACCGGGATGACCAGCTAACTTGGCAGAGTGAGCCCACTGAAGAACAGCCAGACGAGTGGAAACAGGAACGAAAAGGAGGTTACTAGGACAAGCGCGCGGCGACGCAGTGTGCGTGAGTGCTTGCTTAACCTGTCTTTCAATTCCCCAGACTGTTAACCCGACAACACGCCCATAAGGAAGAATCCCCTCGGGATCAGTAGAAGCCACAGAAGAACTAAACAGACGGGATAAGGCATCAGGCTTGGTGTTCTTGCTACCCGGACGGTAAGAAATCACAAACTCGAAACGAGCGAAAAACAACGCCCAACGAGCTTGACGGGCATTAAGTCGTTTGGCAGAACGGATGTACTCAAGGTTCTTATGGTCTGTCCAAACGACAAAAGGAACGGTCGCCCCTCCAACCACTGTCGCCATTCGCCTAGGGCTAAGCGGATGGCGAGCAGTTCACGGTTACCCACATCATAGTTGCGCTCAGATGGCGACAGGCGATGAGAAAAATAAGCGCAAGGATGAACCTTATCGTCAGACTGGAAGCGCAGGGATAGAATGGCTCCCACGCCTACCTCTGAAGCGTCAACCTCGACAATGAATTGTCTAGTGACGTCAGGAGTAACGAGGATAGGAGCGGACGTAAAACGTTCTTTTAGAAGATCAAAAGCTCCCTGGGCGGAACCGGACCACTTAAAACACGTCTTGACAGAAGTAAGAGCTGTGAGAGGAGCAGCAACTTGACCGAAATTACGAATGAAACGCCGATAGAAATTAGCGAAACCTAAAAAGCGCTGCAACTCGACACGTGACCTTGGAACGGGCCAATCACTGACAGCTTGGACCTTAGCGGAATCCATCTGAATGCCTTCAGCGGAAATAACGGAACCGAGAAAAGTAACGGAGGAGACATGAAAAGAGCACTTCTCAGCCTTTACGTAGAGACAATTCTCTAAAAGGCGCTGTAGAACACGTCGAACGTGCTGAACATGAATCTCGAGTGACGGAGAAAAAATCAGGATATCGTCAAGATAGACAAAAACAAAGATGTTCAGCATGTCTCTCAGAACATCATTAACTAATGCCTGAAAAACAGCTGGCGCATTGGCGAGACCGAACGGCAGAACCCGGTACTCAAAATGCCCTAACGGAGTGTTAAACGCCGTTTTCCACTCGTCCCCCTCTCTGATGCGCACGAGATGGTAAGCGTTACGAAGGTCCAACTTAGTAAAGCACCTGGCTCCCTGCAGAATCTCGAAGGCTGATGACATAAGGGGAAGCGGATAACGATTCTTAACCGTTATGTCATTCAGCCCTCGATAATCCACGCAGGGGCGCAGAGTACCGTCCTTCTTCTTAACAAAAAGAACCCCGCCCCGGCCGGAGAAGAAGAAGGCACTATGGTACCGGCGTCAAGAGACACAGACAAATAATCCTCGAGAGCCTTACGTTCGGGAGCCGACAGAGAGTATAGTCTACCTCGAGGAGGAGTGGTCCCCGGAAGGAGATCAATACTACAATCATACGACCGGTGAGGAGGAAGGGAGTTGGCTCGGGACCGACTGAAGACCGTGCGCAGATCATGATATTCCTCCGGCACTCCTGTCAAATCGCCAGGTTCCTCCTGAGAAGTAGGGACAGAAGAAACGGGAGGGATGGCAGACATTAAACACTTCACATGACAAGAAACGTTCCAGGATAGGATAGAATTACTAGACCAATTAATAGAAGGATTATGACATACTAGCCAGGGATGACCCAAAACAACAGGTGTAAACGGTGAACGGAAAATCAAAAAGAAATAGTCTCACTGTGGTTACCAGATACTGTGAGAGTTAAAGGTAGTGTCTCAAATTTGATACTGGGAAGATGACTACCATCTAAGGCAAACATGGGCGTAGGCTTGTCTAACGGTCTGAAAGGAATGTTATGTTTCCGAACCCATGCTTCGTCCATGAAACAACCCTCAGCCCCAGAGTCAATCAAGGCACTGCATGTAGCACCCGAACCGGTCCAGCGTAGATGGACCGACATAGTAGTACAAGATCTAGATGAAGAGACCTGAGTAGTAGCGCTCACCAGTAGCCCTCCGCTTACTGATGGGCTCTGGCCTCTTACTGGACATGAATTAACAAAATGTCCAGCAACTCCGCAATAGAGGCACAGGCGGTTGGTGATCCTCCGTTCCCTCTCCTTAGTCGAGATGCGAATCCCTCCCAGCTGCATGGGCTCAGTCTCAAAGCCAGAGGAGGGAGATGGTTGCGATGCGGAGCAGGGAAACACCGTTGATGCGAGCTCTCTTCCACGAGCCCGGTGACGAAGATCTACCCGTCGTTCTATGCGGATGGCGAGAGCAATCAAAGAGTCCACATCTGAAGGAACCTCCCGGGAGAGAATCTCATCCTTAACCACTGCGTGGAGTCCCTCCAGAAAACGAGCGAGCAGCGCCGGCTCGTTCCACTCACTAGAGGCAGCAAGAGTGCGAAACTCAATAGAATAATCCGTTATGGACCGTTCACCTTGGCATAAGGAAGCCAGGGCCCTAGAAGCCTCCCTACCAAAAACTGAACGGTCAAAAACCCGAATCATCTCCTCTTTAAAGTTCTGGAACTTGTTAGAGCAATCAGCCCTTGCCTCCCAGATAGCTGTGCCCCATTCTCGAGCCCGGCCAGTAAGGAGTGAAATGACGTAAGCAACCCGAGCTCTCTCTCTAGAGTATGTGTTGGGTTGGAGAGAGAACACAATCTCACACTGCGTGAGAAAGGAGCGGCACTCAGTGGGCTGCCCGGAGTAGCAAGGTGGGTTATTAACCCTAGGTTCTGGAGGCTCGGCAGGCCAGGAAGTAACAGGTGGCACGAGACGTAGACTCTGGAACTGTCCAGAGAGGTCGGAAACCTGAGCGGCCAGGTTCTCCACGGCATGGCGAGCAGCAGACAATTCCTGCTCGTGTCTGCCGAGCATGGCTCCTTGGATCTTGACGGCAGTGTAACGAGCGTCTGAAGTCGCTGGGTCCATTCCTTGGTCGGTTCCTTCTGTCATGCAGGTGAAAGAGGACCCAAAAGCGACTTAACAGAAACAGAGTTTATTCAAGTCCAAACAGGGAATAACAGAAATCCTCTAGTCTGTAGAGGGGAATAACAGGAGAAGCGGCCACAGACTGCAGGTCGCTTCGGGTAGGCGCAGGCCGTAGTTGACAGAGACACCTGCTCACACGCAGCATCTGATGAAGGCAAAAAACACGACAGGACAGGGCGATACACAATCACAGCAAAAACACGACAGGACAGGGCGAAACGCAATCACAGCATGGTGAATACTAAACAAGGAACCGACGGGACAGGAACGGAACACAAAGGAATAAATAGGGACTCTAATCAGGGGAAAGGATCGGGAACAGGTGTGGGAAGACTAAATGATGATTAGGGGAATAGGAACAGCTGGGAGCAGGAACGGAACGATAGAGAGAAGAGAGAGCGAGAGAGTGAGAGAGGGAGGGGGAGAGAGAGGGATAGAAAGAGGGAAAGAACCAAATAAGACCAGCAGAGGGAAACGAATAGAATGGGGAGCACAGGGACAAGACATGATAATAAATGACAAACATGACAATGTGTAGCTGTTAGCGATGATGCTAATGATCCACTATGAGTAGCTGTTAGTGATGATGCTAATGATCCACTATGTGTAGCTGTTAGTGATGATGCTAATGATCCACTATGTGTAGCTGTTAGCGATGATGCTAATGATCCACTATGTGTAGCTGTTAGTGATGATGCTAATGATCCACTATGTGTAGCTGTTAGCGATGATGCTAATGATCCACTATGTGTAGCTGATAGTGATGATGCTAATGATCCACTATGTGTAGCTGTTAGCGATGATGCTAATGATCCACTATGTGGAGCTGTTAGAGATGATGCTAATGATCAACTATGTGTAGCTGTTAGCGATGATGCTAATGATCCACTATGTGTAGCTGTTAGTGATGATGCTAATGATCCACTATGTGTAGCTGTTAGTGATGATGCTAATGATCCACTATGTGTAGCTGTTAGCGATGATGCTAATGATCCACTATGTGTAGCTGTTAGCGATGATGCTAATGATCCACTATGTGTAGCTGTTAGCGATGATGCTAATGATCCACTATGTGTAGCTGTTAGAGATGATGCTAATGATCCACTATGTGTAGCTGTTAACGATGATGCTAATGACAACCATCTTCTGGTTGATAGAAAAGCTTTCCCAAAAACCTTGTCAATTAAATGTTAACTACAAAGTAGTCTATGTCTCCCTGGCAGAATGATATCATGTATATATCATGTGTATATATATATATATATATATAGAGAGAGAGAGAGAGAGAGAGAGAGAGAGAGAGAGAGAGAGAGAGAGAGAGAGAGAGTAATCAGGGAGGTAATGGAGTCCAGGTGAGTCTGATGACGAGCAGGTGTGCGTAACGGGGCCGGAGAGAGAGAGACACGTGACAACACGAGGAATACATGATTGGCAGGATATAGAACACAAAACAAGAAAAAGGTAATTTTACCCCCATTAATAACCTTTTACTGCAGGGGGCTGAATCAGTGGCACGCCCAGAGTTTTCTTGGTAGTCTTAAACAAATCTACCGTGAAACAAAAGTATCCACAGCAGTACTGGGTCAGATATGGTTATTGCTGCATTGTCGGAACTAGAAACACAAGCATTTCGCGACACTCGCATTAACATCTGCTAACCATGTGTATGTCACCAATACCATCTGCTAACCATGTGTATGTGACCAATAACATCTGCTAACCACGTGTATGTGACCAATAACATCTGCTAACCATGTGTATGTGGCCAATAATATCTGCTAACCATGTGTATGTGACCAATAACATCTGCTAACCATGTGTATGTGACCAATAACATCTGCTAACCATGTGTATGTGACCAATAACATCTGCTAACCATGTGTATGTGACCAATAACATCTGCTAACCATGTGTATGTGACCAATAACATTTGATAACCATGTGTATGTGACCAATAACATCTGATAACCATGTGTATGTGACCAATAACATCTGCTAACCATGTGTATGTGAACAATAACATCTGCTAACCATGTGTATGTGACCAATAACATCTGCTAACCATGTGTACGTGACCAATAACATCTGCTAACCATGTGTATGTGACCAATAACATCTGCTAACCATGTGTATGTGACCAATAACATCTGCTAACCATGTGACCAATAACATCTGCTAACCATGTGTATGTGACCAATAACATCTGCAAACCATGTGGATGTGACCAATAACATCTGCTAACCATGTGTATGTGACCAATAACATCTGCTAAAAGTCAATCACGGACGACAAGAAGAAACCCAGCCCAGTCACGGACCAGGATAGTTTGCTCCCAGGCAGACTAAATAACTTTTTGCCCGCTTTGAGGACAATACAGTGCCACTGACACGGCCTGCAACGAAAACATGCGGTCTCTCCTTCACTGCAGCCGAGGTGAGTAAGACATTTAAACGTGTTAACCCTCGCAAGGCTGCAGGCCCAGACGGCATCCCCAGCCGCGCCCTCAGAGCATGCGCAGACCAGCTGGCCGGTGTGTTTACGGACATATTCAATCAATCCCTATACCAGTCTGCTGTTCCCACATGCTTCAAGAGGGCCATCATTGTTCCCGTTCCCAAGAAAGCTAAGGTAACTGAGCTAAACGACTACCGCCCCGTAGCACTCACTTCCGTCATCATGAAGTGCTTTGAGAGACTAGTCAAGGACCATATCACCTCCACCCTACCTGACACCCTAGACCCACTCCAATTTGCTTACCGCCCAAATAGGTCCACAGACGACGCAATCTCAACCACACTGCACACTGCCCTAACCCATCTGGACAAGAGGAATACCTATGTGAGAATGCTGTTCATCAACTACAGCTCGGCATTCAACACCATAGTACCCTCCAAGCTCGTCATCAAGCTCGAGACCCTGGGTCTCGACCCCGCCCTGTGCAACTGGGTACTGGACTTCCTGACGGGTCGCCCCCAGGTGGTGAGGGTAGGCAACAACATCTCCTCCCCGCTGATCCTCAACACGGGGGCCCCACAAGGGTGCGTTCTGAGCCCTCTCCTGTACTCCCTGTTCACCCACGACTGCGTGGCCATGCACGCCTCCAACTCAATCATCAAGTTTGCGGACGACACAACAGTGGTAGGCTTGATTACCAACAACGACGAGACGGCCTACAGGGAGGAGGTGAGGGCCCTCGGAGTGTGGTGTCAGGAAAATAACCTCACACTCAACGTCAACAAAACTAAGGAGATGATTGTGGACTTCAGGAAACAGCAGAGGGAACACCCCCCTATCCACATCGATGGAACAGTAGTGGAGAGGGTAGCAAGTTTTAAGTTCCTCGGCATACACATCACAGACAAACTGAATTGGTCCACTCACACTGACAGCGTCGTGAAGAAGGCGCAGCAGCGCCTCTTCAACCTCAGGAGGCTGAAGAAATTCGGCTTGTCACCAAAAGCACTCACAAACTTCTACAGATGCACAATCGAGAGCATCCTGGCAGGCTGTATCACCGCCTGGTACGGCAACTGCTCCGCCCTCAACCGTAAGGCTCTCCAGAGGGTAGTGAGGTCTGCACAACGCATCACCGGGGGCAAACTACCTGCCCTCCAGGACACCTACACCACCCGATGTCACAGGAAGGCCATAAAGATCATCAAGGACATCAACCACCCGAGCCACTGCCTGTTCACAAGATTTTATATGAAACATTTGATCAACAATTTGACCACCCCTGGGTTATGATGTATATAACATTCTAACAACAATTTGACCACCCTGGGTTATGATGTATATAACATGACAAGATACACTGGCTACTTTAGGCATCTTTTTTAATGACACGTTTTTAATCCAAAAGTATGTTTTTAGAGGGGAGGGAAATACTGTTTATGTTAAACTGTAGAGAACAAGAACCTTTGGTGAATCAGGAGAGAGAGAGAGAGAGAGAGAGAGAGAGAGAGAGAGAGAGAGAGAGAGAGAGGCAGAGAGAGAGAGAGAGAGAGACAGACGACCTAGAGGCCGGAGAGAGAGAGAGAGAGAGAGAGAGAGAGAGAGAGAGAGAGAGAGAGAGAGAGAGAGAGAGAGAGAGAGAGACAGACGACCTAGAGGCCGGAGAGAGAGAGAGAGATCAGCGAGTCCCCGATTTCTTAAATATTACACATGTCCAGAAGGTTGGTTCTGACAAACACTTTTCAAAGTTTAAATCACATACATCAAACACCATTACATGGATTTGTTTTGTTGAAATGACGTGGAAACAAAGTTAATTCAACCAGTGGGAGGCTTGTAAATGACCCCAGAAAAATAAAACAAAGAACTCTTCATTGAGACAATGATAAACAGCAATCTGTGGGAGAGTTGTGGTGGATATTATAAAATAAGGATCTGCTGGAGTCCAAGTCAAACCAAGATTCTTTATTTCTGAGCTCAGAGAGAATAACAGAGTTACACGGCGCAGTGTAGACAGTCTGAATTCCTGAAGCATTGGGTGATGGGCACATATCTTTATAGTTTCCTGTTCCTGGGAGGGACTTTATTCATACAAGGACACAGGTGTGTAACGGCGTTCTTCGTTTGTCGAAAGAGAGTCGGACCGAAATGCAGCGTGTTTGTTACTCATGATCTTTAATGAATGAAAACGGAACGATACATGAAATAACTCAATACAAAAACAACAAACGGAACGTGAAATCTAATTACAGCCTATCTGGTGAAACAACACAGAGACAGGAACAATCACCCACAAAATACAAAGCAAAACTCAGGCTACCTAAATACGGTTCCCAATCAGAGACAACGAGAAGCACCTGACTCTGATTGAGAATCGCCTCAGGCAGTCAAGCCTACACAACACCCCTAATCAGCCGCGATCCCAAATACTACAAACCCCAATACGAAAAACAACATATAAACCCATGTCACACCCTGGCCTAACCAAACATACAACAAAAACACAAAATACAATGACCAAGGCGTGACAAGGTGCAGCTGGTTTGCAACGCAGGACGATACTCCCAGGAACAGGAGATTATAATAGGAGTTTCACAAGGTTAGTCACATACTCAGATATGTGGACACATACAATTAACAATTTACATTACAGAGTCAGTGATACATTTCATTTAATTAAATCATCAGTGGGCCACAATGCAAATGTAAACAATGGAGCAAATGCATCACATCCAAATATCACTTGATTATATATATCTGACCATTTAAACACAAGGAATCTGATCTACTCTTTATTTAAACTGACATACTCCATATTCAATTCATGTTTTCTCCCCTGTGTGGACTCTCACATGTCTTTTAAGTGACCGTGATGAGTAATATGTCTTCCCACAGTCTGAGCATTTGTAAGGCTTCTCCCCTGTGTGTATTCGCTCATGAGACATCAGGCTTCCTAACTCGCTAAATCTCTTTCCACACTGGGAGCAGCGGTAAGGCTTCTCCCCTGTGTGTATTCCCTCATGTTTTTTCTGATTACTTAAGTGGGCAAAACGCTTTCCACACTTGGAGCAGTGGTACGGCTTTTCTCCTGTATGCATTCTCTCGTGTATTTTCAGGCTCCATAATGTTGTAAAACTCTTTCCACACTGGGAGCAGTGGTACGGCTTTTCTCCTGTATGTATTCTCTCGTGAATTTTCAGTGTCCCTATCGTTGTAAAACTCTTTCCACACCGGGAGCAATGGTAAGGCTTCTCACCTTTGTGTAATCTCTCAGGTCCTTTCAGGTCCCTTAACTGGTTACAACCGGTTCCAAACTGGGAACAGTGGTAAGGCTTCTCCCATGTGTGTATTCTCCCATGTTGCTTCAGGTGTCCTTTCTGGTTAAAACTCTTTCCACACTGAGAGCAGTGGTAAGGCTTCTCCCCTGTGTGTATTCTCTCATGTGTTTTCAGGTTACATAACAGGGTAAAAGTATTTCCACACTGGGAGCAGAGGTAAGGTTTCTCCCCTGTGTGTATCCTCTCATGTTGTTTCAGGTCCCTTAACCCGTTACAACCCGTTCCACACTGGGAGCAGTGGTAAGGCTTCTCCCCTGTGTGTATTTTCTCATGTTGGTTCAGGTGTCCTTTCTGGTTAAAACTCTTTCCACACTGGGAGCACTGGTGTCGTCTTGCTGGTTTGGACATACCTGGCTCTGGTTCCTCCGAGTCTGGTCTCTCTCCTGCCAAAAACAGATTGTTTATTTAAATAGACCTGAATGAAACCTCCATATGATAAAATAGCCTTGCAATGAGGGAAAATCCTAATCAGATCCCTCAATAACCTATAGCCAGTATTAACAATCTTGTTGTGATGTTAAAACAAATTATGTTGTAGAGCTTCCTGGTAATTACTGATAATATGTTTACATTACTTATTTTATAAATACTGTTTTTACAAGTCAGAACACAAAAAAAACTAAACAGTTCTAGGACACTGAAGACACAGACATCACTGGATTCCAATCGAGCAGGTGGTTCTGAATAAATAACCTTCATAGTGATAATATGTTTACATTACTTATTATTCTTTCTGTTTTAGAAGTCAGAACACAAAGAACTAGACAGTTCTAGATCACTCAAGACATAATTGGATTCTATGTTCTACAGTTCTGTGACACTGAAGACACAGACATCACTGGATTCCAATCAGCAGGTGGTTCTGAATAAATAACCTTCATAGTTGTATGAACAGAATGCGACCTACACACTTCCTTAAACATGAAATAAGTAAAGAAGTCATTTTATGTGAAAATCCAAAACATGTATTTACGTGGAAGGGTTTCGACACGCTATTTAAATGGCCCAATTCATTTAGACGTTAACACATTTTCAACACTTTGACTGTCACTGAAGTCACAACATTTTGGGTAAAGTAAAAAAATAAGGTGAAATATTTTTGGGAAATGTCCTAAAACTGTTAGTAACTATATATAGTACATCTATATATATATATAGCCATATTATAAAGTCTGAAAGGGCTTGGTCAGTCACATGAATTCACTATGACATCATCATATGTTCCTAAAACTGATAGTAACTATATATAGCACATCTGATAGTAACTATATATAGTACATCTGATAGTAACTATATATAGTACATCTGATAGTAACTATATATAGCACATCTGATAGTAACTATATATAGCACATCTGATAGTAACTATATATAGTACATCTGATAGTAACTATATATAGCACATCTGATAGTAACTATATATAGTACATCTGATAGTAACTATATATAGCACATCTGTTAGTAACTATATATAGTACATCTGATAGTAACTATATATAGCACATCTGTTAGTAACTATATATAGCACATCTGATAGTAACTATATATAGCACATCTGATAGTAACTATATATAGCACATCTGTTAGTAACTATATATAGTACATCTGATAGTAACTATATATAGTACATCTGATAGTAACTATATATAGTACATCTGATAGTAACTATATATAGCACATCTGATAGTAACTATATATAGCACATCTGATAGTAACTATATATAGTACATCTGATAGTAACTATATATAGTACATCTGATAGTAACTATATATAGCACATCTGATAGTAACTATATATAGCACATCTGTTAGTAACTATATATAGTACATCTGATAGTAACTATATATAGTACATCTGATAGTAACTATATATAGCACATCTGATAGTAACTATATATAGCACATCTGATAGTAACTATATATAGCACATCTGTTAGTAACTATATATAGTACATCTGTTAGTAACTATATATAGTACATCTGTTAGTAACTATATATAACACATCTGATAGTAACTATATATAGCACATCTGTTAGTAACTATATATAGCACATCTGTTAGTAACTATATATAGCACATCTGATAGTAACTCTATATAGCACATCTGATAGTAACTCTATATAGTACATCTGATAGTAACTATATATAGCACATCTGTTAGTAACTATATATAGCACATCTGATAGTAATTCTACTGAACAAAAATATAAACGCAACATGTAAAGTAGAGGTCGACCGATTTGGATTTTTCAACGCAGATTTGTAACAAATACAACAATACTGAATGAACACTTTTATTTTCACTTAATATAATACATTTATAAAAATCCATTTAGTCTCAAATAAATAATGAAACATGTTCAATTTGGTTTAAATAATGCAAAAACAAAGTGTTGGAGAAGAAAGTAAAAGTGCAATATGTGCCATGTAAAAAAGCTAAAGTTTAAGTTCCTTGCTCAGAACATCAAATCAAATCAAATTTTATTTGTCACATACACATGGTTAGCAGATGTTAATGCGAGTGTAGCGAAATGCTTGTGCTTCTAGTTCCGACAATGCAGTAATAACCAACAAGTAATCTAACTAACAATTCCAAAACTACTGTCTTATACACACAAGTGTAAGGGGATAAAGAATATGTACATAAAGATATATGAATGAGTGATGGTACAGAGCGGCATACAGTAGATGGTATCGAGTACATTATATACATATGAGATGAGTATGTAAACAACATGAGAACATATGAAAGCTGGTGGTTCCTTTTAACATGAGTCTTCAATATTCCCAGTTAAGAAGTTTTCGGTTGTAGTTATTATATGAATTATGATATTATTTCTCTCTAAACTGTTTGTATTTCATATACTTTTGATTATTGGATGTTCTTATAGGCACTATAGTATTGCCAGCCAAATCACTCAGTCAGACAAAGAAATGGTCTTCACACAGTTCGCAATGAGCCAGGCGGCCCAAAAGCGTATGCGCTTTTGTTAAATCATCACCTGTTTGGCGAAGTAGGCTGTGATTCTATAATAAATTACCAGGCACCACATTTATTATATGCAACGCAGTACAACTATGTGTAGTTAACTAGTGATTATGTTAAAATTGATATTCTAGATTCTGGAAACTTCTCCTTTAAAGCATCATTGAGAAATAACGAATTGAAGTTGGAACATTTGTAGACTAACGGTTAAGAATGTTGGGCCAGTAACCGAAAGGTCTCCGGTTCGAATCCCCACGACGGCAAGTAGTATGTTTCATCATTAGATGGTACAGTCCTCCTTTAAGACTCCATAATGTTTCATCATTAGATGCTACAGTCCTCCTTTAAGACTCCATAATGTTTCATCAGTAGACGCTACAGTCCTCCTTTAAGACTCCATAATGTTTCATCATTAGATGCTACAGTCCTCCTTTAAGACTCCATAATGTTTCATCATTAGATGCTACAGTCCTCTTTTAAGACTCCATAATGTTTCATCATTAGATGCTACAGTCCTCCTTTAAGACTCCATAATGTTTCATCATTAGATGCTACAGTCCTCCTTTAAGACTCCATAATGTTTCATCATTAGATGCTACAGTCCTCCTTTAAGACTCCATAATGTTTCATCATTAGATGCTACAGTCCTCCTTTAAGACTCCATAATGTTTCATCATTAGATGCTACAGTCCTCCTTTAAGACTCCATAATGTTTCATCATTAGATGCTACAGTCCTCCTTTAAGACTCCATAATGTTTCATCATTAGATGCTACAGTCCTCCTTTAAGACTCCATAATGTTTCATCATTAGATGCTACAGTCCTCCTTTAAGACTCCATAATGTTTCATCATTAGATGCTACAGTCCTCCTTTAAGACTCCATCATGTTTCATCAGTAGACGCTACAGCCCTCCTTTAAGACTCTATAATATTTGAAGAATCTAGATATAGTGTACTGTAGCTATTATATATAGATAGAAATGCTTTTCATTTAATCATATTTCATGGCTTTTAGAAAAATCTTACAGAGCTTGTTTTAAATATATATATTTGCCATTTTTAACAAGTTCTGTAGATCAGATTTTATTTTTTAGATTTTTTAAATTTTATTTCACCAGGTAGGCAAGTTGAGTACAAGTTCTAATTTACAACTGCGACCTGGCCAAGATAAAGAAAAGCAGTTTGACACATACAACAACAGAGTGACACATGGAGTAAACAAACATACAGTCAATAATACAGTAGAAAAACAAGTCTATATACAATGTGTGCAAATGAGGTGAGATAAGGGAGGTAAGGCAATAAATAGGCCATGCTGGCGAAGTAAATACAGTATAGCAATTAAACACTGGAATGGTAGATGTATGTGCAAAGTAGAAATACTGTGGTGCAAAGGAGTAAGATAAATAAATAAATACAGTATGGGGATGAGGTAGTAGACGGGCTATGTACAGGTGCAGTGATCTGTGAGCTGATCTGAAAGCTGGTGCTTAAAGCTAGTGAGGGAGATAAGCGTCTCCAGTTTCAGTGATATTTCTAGTTCGTTCCAGTCATTGGCAGCAGAGAACTGGAAGGAGAGGCGGCCAAAGGAGGAATTGGCTTTGGGGGTGACCAGTGAGATATAACTGCTGGAGTGCCTGCTATGGGTGTGTGCTGCTATGGTGACCAGCGAGCTGAGATACGGTTGGGCTTTACCTGGCAGAGACTTGTAGATGACCTGGAGCCAGTGGGTTTGGCGACGAGTATGAAGCGAGGGCAAACCAACGAGAGCGTACAGGTCGCAGTGGTGGGCAGTATATGGGGCTTTGGTGACAAAACGGATGGCAATGTGATAGACTGCATCCAGTTTGTTGAGTGTTGGAGGCTCTTTTGTAGATGACATCGCAAGTCGAGGATCGGTAGGATGGTCAGTTTTACGAGGAGGGTATGTTTGGCAACACGGGTGAAGGATTCTTTGTTGCGAAATAGGAAGCCAATTCTAGATTTAATTTTGGATTGGAGATGTTTGATGTTAGTCTGGAAGGAGAGTTTACAGTCTAACCAGACACCTAGGTATTTATAGTTGTCCACATATTCTAAGTCAGAACCGTCCAGAGTAGTGATGCTGGACGGGCGGGCAGGTGCAGGCAGCGATCGGTTGAAGAGCATGCATTTAGTTTTACTTGTATTTAAGAGCAGTCGGAGGCCACGGAAGGATAAATTAATGGCATTGAAGTTCGTCTGGAGGTTAGTTAACACAGTGTCCAAATAAGGGCCAGAAGTATGGTGTCGTCTGCGTAGACTAGAGTCTTGTAAAGATATAGAAGGGTGGTTGACTGGGACAGGCAATGTAAAATCCATAATGTTTTTAGGAAAAGGTTTTGTAAAACATTAACCTTACATCAGATCATCGTGAAACTTTCTCTCTAAAGCTAACGTTCATCAAGGTTTTATATGGTCTTTTGGTTTCTCTCTTTTCATTGGCAGAATCCTTTTTCAGTGTTACGATATTCATAACATCCATATCCACCAGTCTATCTTCCTGTCAACTAACAGAACTCTGCTGGTTGTCCTGGTAACAGATACCAGTCTATCTTCCTGTCAACTAACAGAACTCTGCTGGTTGTCCTGGTAACAGATACCAGTGGGCAGATCTATTTTATTTGCTCAAACTAAACTACAGCACTTACTTTGATGTGTCAAATCTGATCCTTTCTTCTCTTCTCCACCTCTTACTGTTCCACTCAGCCCTGTTGTTTTCCTGCAGTCCACCAGCAGCACAGACAACCTCTTCATACCCAGCAGTAAGGTGCTACCGGGAGAGGTACGACACGGGGACTCCGGGAGGGAGGAAGTGCTAGCATTGTCCTGGTAACCATAAAGAGGCGACACAGACACATATCATTATGGATGCTGATGTCATGAAGTGCTTTACAGAAACCCATCCCAGACCCAGAGAGAGCAAGCTGTATGCTAGACCAGACCAAGCTGTACCATCTGGTGTTCTGATCTGGAGAGACTCTTCTCTGCCTCGTCAGCATCAGGATGTTGTTGAGGCTCCGCAGAGGATCCACCATAGTCATGTCTCTCTCCTGTGTGAATGAGAACATCAAAAGATGGTAAACCTATGATCTTCTATTGCGATCACAGAGTCTTACAAGAGGCATTAATAAAAAGGGCCTAAAATGGCCACTTTCATCTTGATTTCCTAAAAAAATATTTGTGATGCAAATGTAAAAGGGTTGTTCCACAAAATGGGTGCCTTTTTTTATATTTTAAGTAGAACATATGCACCAATATTGAATTTTAAAAGACTGTTATACTAGATGAGGAGAACTTTAATGTCGACCACATGGAGAATTCAATACATCTAATTGAAAAGTCCCAAAAGTATATGAACCAATGGCAGATCGACCATTTAACAATTCCTACAGTAGGAATGCCCATTAAAAACCCCACATTAGTTCAACAACTGCATAGTTTGTGCCCCTGTTAAAGACAGTACTCACTGGTGTCAATCGGATCTTCTGTCTCCTCTTCTTTCACTCCCAAAACGTCTTCCTCCTTCACCTTTGAGACAGCATCCTCTTCCTCTCTAAAAGCTTCTTCCTCTCTTTTCACTGTAATATCCTCCTCTTCTTTTATCATTCTGAAAGATTCTTCCTCTCTTTTCACTGTAATATCCTCCTCTTCTTTTATCATTCTGAAAGATTCTTCCTTACTTTTCACTGTAATATCCTCCTCTTCTTTTATCATTCTGAAAGATTCTTCCTCTCTTTTCACTGTAATATCCTCTTCTTTTATCATTCTGAAAGCTTCTTCCTCTCTTTTCACTGCAACACCCTCCTCTTCTTCTTCTTCTTCCACGACAATGTTCAGTCCCAGAGCTTCTTTCTCCGTCCAGCAGACCTCTTCTTTAGCAGGGGAGGGGTAGTTTAGTGAGCTCATGGTCAGGGATAGTTAGTTAGCATTAGCGACTAGCCTAGTGCTAACCTCAGTATCAATCTTTAACACGTTTGCAAATTAAGTTGACCAGTTGATCCGTCAACAGAAATGTGTTTAAAACACAGATTAGCTAATGTACACAAACATGGTCGAAAGGGAGGAGAAGTTTAGTGAGCTCATGGTCAGGGATGTTAGTTAGCAAGTTAGGTAGCATTAGCGACTAGCCTAGACACTATCAATCTTTAACACGTTTGCAAATTGAACAAGCACATTAGGTTAAAGTTAACCATTAGATAAGTCAACCGAAATTTGTTTAAAACACTGAGATTAGATAAT
This sequence comes from Oncorhynchus gorbuscha, assembly GCF_021184085.1. Taxonomy (NCBI): domain Eukaryota; kingdom Metazoa; phylum Chordata; class Actinopteri; order Salmoniformes; family Salmonidae; genus Oncorhynchus; species Oncorhynchus gorbuscha. Next base: position 10,278 of record NW_025746190.1, on the reverse strand, counting down.
GTACATTAACATGGTCTAAATAATCAATCTTTCAGTTTTATGTTGGCTAGCAAGCTACCGAGGTGGTTGAAAGAGTAGCCGTGTTGTTGTTCCTGAAGAAGCGTCCCGTCCAGTCCATTATACGTCACTCAAGAAGCATCACCTGAAAGACGCTCATCGCCATCTGCTGGCTGGAGTGGGTAACGCATTTTGGAAACAATAGTTACTACACTTTTTGTATTGGAAATAAAGTCATAATAATTTAACAATAAACGGATATATTTTCACTCACGTGTTAGAACTAATAATATTTGATTTAAGAATTTCCTGTACACAGACGTAGATCTTAATATGAATATGTGGATGATGAACAAATACATCTATTAATAGGTAGTGTGTTAATACACATTTTCTCTGTTCATTTTTCACATTCGTTTTTATCTCGATGTTACCATACTGTTCCCTTAAAGCCAAATAGCACTTGATTATCTGTAGTGCTATACACTGAGTATACAAAACCTTAAGAACACCTGCTCCTTCCATGACTTAGACTGACTAGATTAATTCAGGCTAAAGCTACGATCCCTTATTGATGTCAGTAGTTAAATCCAATTCAATCAGTGTAGATGAAGGGGAAGGGAGACAGGTTAAATAAGGAATTTTAAGCCTTGAGACAAATGAGACATGGATTGTGCATGTGTGCCATTCAGGGGGTGAATTGGGAAGACAAAATATTTAAGTGCCTTTGAACGGGGTATGGTAGTAGGTGCCAGGCGCACCGGTTTGTGTCAAGAACTGCAACACTGCTGGTGTTTTCAGCTCAACAGTTTCCCAAGTGTAGAAAGAATGGTCCACCACCCAAACTGTGGCGGTCAGTGCCGTTTCAGATGAGGGAGGACCATTTTGTTTTTCATGAGCATGGCCTTATTTCTACTACAGCATGTTGGATGACTGTCATTCAACTGTCATTCATATTCGATTCACCCTGTTCAATGTAACAGCGATAGGTTTAGGCTACTACATGATTCTCAAATGTTCCATATACCCATCATGAGGTTGCTACAACCTAGCCTATGAATGAAGTTTACAATGTAGGTGCACACAGGTCAGTGACAGTGACACATTCAATACCACCTTGCATACTCTTGCCTGCTTCTAGCTGATATAGTGGGTAATCATTAATCCAGCAGTTGCAAACAAGAGTTTCCATTGGACAAATTCAGGTATATTGTAACCCTAGTTTTGTTCCGTTTAAGAAACTTTGTCAACAACAATCGGCACATGAATACACCGATCACACGTGAACACAGTTCACTTTCAACAACAGCCACGTTGTTTTCCTTCTCATGCCAAGCTGCACCATCTGGTGTTCTGATCTGTAGAGACTCTTCTCTGACTCGTCAGCATCAGGATGTTGTTGAGGCTCCCCAGAGGATCCACGATAGTCGTGTCTCTCTCCTGTATGAACGAGAACATCAAACAGATGGTAAACGTATGATCTTCTATTACAATCACAGGGTCTTACATTAGGTATTAATATGTCTAAAAAAGGACCTAAATTGACCACGTTAATTATGCTTTTTTTTTTTAAATACTGTTTGTGATTGATTCAATGTAAAAGTCTCGTTCCACAAAATGGGTTCCTTTTACGTCCCTGTGATATTTTAAGTAGAAATTACATTTTAAAAGCCTGTTATATTAGATCAAGTGCACTTTAATATAGACCACGTGGGGAATTCAATCAAAATCATTTAAAAGTCCTAAAAATTTGTACCAATGGCAGATTGGCCCTTAAACAATTCTGAGTGTAGAACTTCAGTAGAATGCCCCTTTGAAACACCACATTATTTCAACAACTGCATAGTTTGTGCCCCTGTTTTTAAGACAATACTCACTGGGGTTAATCTGATCTTCAGTCTCCTCCTCTTTCACTCCCAAAACGTCCTCCTCCTCCTCTTTAATTGAGATAGCCTCCTCTTCCTCTTTTACTCCAAAAGGTTCTTCCTCTTCTTTCAATGTTACGGCATCTTCCTCCTTTTTAATTCGGAATGCTTCTACCTCCTCCCCTTCCACTTTGACAACCTCTTTCCCATCTTCCTCTTTCACTGTAATATCATACTCTTCTTCTTTCAATGTGATAGCGTCCTCTTCCTCCGTTTTCATTCTGAAAGCTTCTTCCTCTCCTTTCACCAGACCGTTCTCCGTCTTGCTTAGTGAGCTCATGTTCCGGGCGATTAAGTATCAATGTAACACATATGCTAATATGTATATGCTTAACAAGCAAATCACGTTTAAATTAACTAGATGAGGTAAACAAAAGTATGTTCAAAACACAAAGATGAATATACACAAGGTTGGTCTTAAACGCTTCAATTAACCAGGACCTCAGCGACCCCTTGCCTGGAAAAAAATTACTTTAATCCATTGACACCAGCTGATGTGGTTATGGGTGTCTTTGCTATTTCAATGTATCTTGAGTAGTAATCTACCACTAGCAGATAAGTGTAATTTTTCCAATAGAACATCTCCGCCCTTATCCTTTTGCCTTGGCCGTTTTGGCAGCTCCGTTGCCATCATTGGCTCCGGATGACAAGGTTGACATTTTGTACAGACCTCACACTAGGCCACAAGCTTGGCAATCTGAGTACTCAGACCAAGCCACCACACTGACTGTTGGGCCCTCAGTCTGCATTTGGCCATGTAACTATTGTGGTAGAATTATATACATGATTTGATAACAAAAGAGAAAAGGTACACTTATGGGTGCATTCCATGTTCTGGTAAAAGGCATTTTCTATTGTATAGGGCAGGAAGAAGTTAAAGGTTATAGGGGACAATAAAAATGCAGACACATAGACGCTTAGGCTAGCTGAACATTCAAGGATTAAAGAGGTTGCCTAAAGATGGGGTCAGCCAGGTGACTAACTGATGGATGGCCTGGGGACGGGGTCAGCCAGGTGACTAACTGATGGATTGCCTGGGGATGGGGTCAGCCAGGTGACTAACTGATGGATTGCCTAAAGACGGGGTCAGCCAAATGACTAACTGATGGATTGCCTGGGGACGGGGTCAGCCAGGTGACTAACTGATGGATTGCCTAAAGACGGGGTCAGCCAGGTGACTAACTGATGGATTGCCTAAAGACGGGGTCAGCCAAATGACTAACTGATGGATTGCCTGGGGACGGGGTCAGCCAGGTGACTAACTGATGGATTGCCTGGGGACGGGGTCAGCCAGGTGACTAACTGATGGATGGCCTGGGGACGGGGTCAGCCAGGTGACTAACTGATGGATTGCCTGGGGACGGGGTCAGCCAGGTGACTAACTGATGGATTGCCTGGGGACGGGGTCAGCCAGGTGACTAACTGATGGATTGCAGGCATCGGTCACATCACAGGGGAAACACAAGTCTGTTGGACCTTGGACAAACCATATGAAGAGCAGGGGACCAGAACAGATGGGAACCCTAAAGCTACATGAGATGAAGGACACATACAATAGGGACACAGAGTTAATTACAGGGTCTGAGCACAGGCCACAGGAAGGGGGGGATGTAAATTATTATATTTAGGTCAAAGGAAAGGTCTTGACATCATATAATCTGGCCGAAAGCAGATGTGGGGGTTACTGGGCTGAACAAGCAGGACGGTCAGATTGGAATGTAAGGGGATTTGCATTGGGGCATGAACTGATAATGTATGCTAGGAGATAAAAAGGAGAGCGAGAGCTCTGGAGGTTGTGAGTCCCGTGGGTCCTGCGGGGCTCTCCGACTTACGATACGAGGGTGTATTAAAAGTCTATCATTGAATTCAAAAGTTCTCGGACGTGTCATTTTTGAACTGATTGGCCACTACACTATCCCGTTGTCCTTTCATGAGAAGGTCTCCATTACAGTGGAAGTCACTTTGGTGCACCCAATAGGGCTTCAGCAGTTGAGGCAGTTCTGGGCCATCCCTTTGGTCCACCCAATAGGGCTTCAGCAGTTAAGGCAGTTCTGGGCCATCCCTTTGGTGCACCCAATAGTGCTTCAGCAGTAGAGGCAGTTCTGGGCCATCCCTTTGGTGCACCCAATAGGGCTTCAGCAGTAGAGGCAGTTCTGGGCCATCCCTTTGGTGCGCCCAATAGGGCTTCAGCAGTAGAGGCAGTTCTGGGCCATCCCTTTTTGCACTGCTGCACTATCTGTTGGCAGATGTGGTCTTGCTGTTGCTCCTCTGCAATCTGCTGCCGTTGTCGCGCGTTTTTTTTTATTTTAGATCATACTACAGTTTCGGTTTATTTTCGATTGCGAACTACCACGTAGTTGAATCTGCTGTCGCTGTTGAAGAAACCTCCCGTACCGTCCACTAGAAATATACGTCACGCAAGAAGCATCACAGGGGAGCGTTATCTCGCTCGTCCAGGCAACATTGAGGGTTAGGTGGTTAACAGTCTAATATTGGCTATCAATTTAGAAAGAAACGAACTATAACTTGTTTTAGCAACATAGGATAAGTTTAGAGTTCGTTTTTGTAAAGTTGAATGGGAAGAACACGACAGAAAGACAATAGTAAACGGAATATCCAAGTCTCACACAAGACGGCAGACATGCTAGTTAGCCACAACGAGAACCAGATCAGCATGGATACACAAGAAGCCGCGAACTCAAGTAAGAGAAAGAACAAAACTGACCAGGATGAAACCCTTGCAACCTCTTTACCTCAGACCCCAATTAAAAATCCACCGGTGAAAAAAAGAGGCCATTTCCATGTCTGAACTTTTCTCTGCAATCCAGTCCCTTGTCAACTAAAATAGACACCACGCTCTCCAAAGTGTCCATCATAGTCCGCTACTCATAATTGTGAGCGAGAACAAGGAAAATATAACGTTCCTAGAGAATGAGTTGGAAGAAACTGCAATCCCAAAATAATGAGCTGTGTGAGAATGTAGCCGAACGTCAAATGTACTCTCGCAGGTAGAATCTGAAAATCCAAGGTGTAAAAGAGAGAGGATATTAGGGATGCAGTCATTAATATCCTGGGAAGGGTGGCTTTGTGCATCAAAGACAGGCTAAGAGATGTGGTACATCGACATGGGAAACGAAGATCTGATGGACCCCCTCGCAATATCATATTGCGCTTAACTCTGCACCATTACAGGGACATCATCTGGAGAATGGCCAAGGGAACACGTTTCTGGACGAGAAGAAGAAGCTCTGATACCGCAGGATCAGGCTGCCAGATAGAAACGTTGGCCGCTTATACAGAAGGCGCGACAAGAGGGAAAGAAGGCTGGGTTCAAGGGCCCACACGCGATTATCGAAGGAAGAATGATTACTGGGTAACTCTGTTGACATGAACCAAACTGGAACTGTGAGTACTGCCAAGAGTACAGTTATTGTACTGCCACAAGTAAATGTACTGTTCGAACTACAACTGATGAACATTTGCCCCCAAAAAAGGAAGTAAATAGATTTGTTATACGGTTAACCACCGCTACCTCAGCTGAGCGTAGTTTTCCGTCGGAGTAATCCTCTAAATGTTCACTGTTTGTTTTATTGTCCACATTACTACTTCTGTTATCTAGTTTGTGTTATTTCTTTTTTTTATACAGTTTGTTTTCAACTCACTCAATATCGTTAGTCGGAATGCCAGGGGTTTGAGAGATCTTACAAAAAGGAAAGCCTTATTTTTATATTGTAAACGCAGACGTTGTCCTTCTTCAGGAAACTCATTCAGGTGAAAGTGATTTGAAATGTTGTAAATCACAACGGGGAGACACATGGCCTATTTCAGTCATGGATCAAATCATTCTGCTGGTGTTTTGACACTTATTCACAAGTTTAAAGGTGACGTTCTAGAATCCACATCTTCACAGTTTAAAGGTGACGTTCTAGAATCCACATTTTCACAGTTTAAAGGTGACGTTCTAGAATCCACATCTTCACAGTTTAAAGGTGACGTTCTAGAATCCACATCTTCACAGTTTAAAGGTGACGTTCTAGAATCCACATCTTCACAGTTTAAAGGTGACGTTCTAGAATCCACATCTTCACAGTTTAAAGGTGACGTTCTAGAATCCACATCTTCACAGTTTAAAGGTGACGTTCTAGAATCCACATTTTCACAGTTTAAAGGTGACGTTCTAGAATCCACATCTTCACAGTTTAAAGGTGACGTTCTAGAATCCACATTTTCACAGGATGGGAGATGGGTCACAGTAACTGTTAAACTCGACAATGCTATTTTCATCATCTGTAATGTATACGGACATAATAATAACTCAAGAGCTCCAGATAAGACCCCTTTTACCTAATTTACCAGGGAAAGTACAGGATTTAAGCAACAAATACTCTAGAGGCTTTTCTAATTATTTCAGGGGATTTTAATGAAACACCTGATGCATCTGTTGATCGTTTTCCTCCTAGAACGAGTCAAAGCCTTCAAAATAGCAATATCATCACTACATTATGCATGGTTCTCTGTGTCGATGATGCCTGGTTTTATTTCACTACGGATGCAAAGTGACCAACAAAACTATGTCACGTAAATCTAGAATATATTTATTCCTCATTTCCCCCTTTGTTACAATTTGTTATAGATGTAGATTATCAGTTGGCTTCCTTTTCTGATCATCACTTGATTTCCCTGAATTTACAAGCTACTAAAAAATCAACAGGTACTCGAGGATATTGGAAATTAAACAACACACTTCTTAAAGATACTGATCTCATTGAAAACATCAAATCGTTAGCCAAAGATATTTTTTGCAAGAAAAGACTTGGGTCAGGTAGCTTTCCACAAGCTTCCTACAATAAGTTGGGTGAATGTTGGCCCATTCTTCCTGACAGAGCTGGTGTAACTGAGTTAGGTTTGTAGGCCTCCTCGCTCGCACACACTTTTTCAGTTTTGTCTACAAATGTTCTATAGGATTGAGGTCAGGGCTTTGTTGTCTTGACTTTGTTGTCCTGGACTTTGTTGTCCTTAAGACATGAAGCCATTTTGCCACATCTTTGGAAGTATGCTTGGGGTCATTGTCCATTTGGAAGACCCATTTGCGACAAAGCTTTAACAATACTGATGTCTTGATGTTTCTTCAATATATCCACATCATTTTCCTACCTCATGATGCCATCTATTTTGTGTTGTGCACCAGTCCCTCCTGCAGCAAAGCACCCCCACAACATGATGCTGCCACCCCCGTGCTTCACGGTTGGAATGGTGTTCTTCGGTTTGCAAGCCTCCCCCGTTTTTCTCCAAACATAACGATGGACATTATGGCCAAACAGTTTCATCAGACCAGAGGACATTTCACCAATAAGTACGATCTTTGTCCCCATGTCCAGTTGCAAACCGTAGTCTCGCTTTTTTTTATGGTGGTTTTGGAACAGTGGCTTCTTCCTTGCTGAGCAGCCTTTCAGGTAATATAGGACTCGGTTGATATAGGACTTGTTTTACTGTGGATATAGATACTTTTGTACCTGTTCCCTCCAGCATCTTCATAAGATCCATTGCTGTTGTTCTGGGATTGATTTGCACCTTTTGCACCAAAGTACGTTCAGCTCTAGGAGACAGGACCGATCTCCTTCCTGAGCAGTATGATGGCTGCGTGGTCCCATGCTGTTTATGCTTGCGTACTATTGTTTGTACAGATGAACGTGGTACCTTCAGGCATTTGGAAATTGCTCCCAAGGATGAACCAGACTTGTGGAGGTCTACAATTTTTTTTGCTGAGGACTTGGCTGATTTCTTTTGATTTTCCCATGATGTCAAGCAAAGAGGCACTGAGTTTGAAGGTAGGCCTTGAAATACATCCACAGGTAGACCTCCAATTGACTCAAATGATGTCAATTAGCCTATCAGAAGCTTCTAAAGCGATGACATAATTTTCTGGAATTTTCCCAGCTGTTTATAACGGCACAGTCAACTTAGTGTATGTAAATTTCTGGAATCGTAATACAGTGAAATAATCTGTCTGTAAACAATTGTTGTAAAAATTACTTGTGTCATGCACAAAGTAGATGTCCTAACCGACTTGCCAAAACTATAGTTTGTTCATTATATACATCTATATTATGTATTGTTACACCATGTAGGAGCAGTGTAGTCTGTTCATTATATACATCTACATGATGTATTGTTACACCATGGAGCAGTGTCATTATTATATACATCTACATGATGTTGTTATGTAGGAGCAGTATAGATCTAGTCTGTTCATTATATACATTATGTATTGTTACACCATGTAGGAGCAGTATAGACCTAGTCTGTTCATTATATACATCTACATGATGTATTGTTACACCATGTAGGAGCAGTATAGATCTAGTCTGTTCATTATATACATGATGTATTGTTACACCATGTAGGAGCAGTATAGACCTAGTCTGTTCATTATATACATGATGTATTGTTACACCATGTAGGAGCAGTATAGACCTACCATCTCTGCTTATTGTGATATTATCTGTTTGTTTGACTGATTTCCAAATGTTTTATTATGGTTTAATTTGACTGTGCAAAAGTCCGTTAAGAACAAATTCTTGTTTTCCAATGACAGCCTACCCCAGCCAAACCCTGCCCTGACCTGGGCCAATTGTGTGCCGCCTTATGGGACTCCTGATCATGGCCGATTGTGATACAGCCCGGGATCGAACCAGGAACTAGAGCACTGAGATGCAGTGCATTAGACCGCTGCGCCACTCGGGAGCTTTCACTCAATATATGCACCTATTAACACATGCTTCTGTTTGTACATTTCCATTTATTTATTTCCATAAATAAATGACAAATTAACATTTTGTCTGAAAATAAAATGCATTGTATTTTCCTAAACTGCGTTACCCACTCTAGTCAGCAGAAAGCGAATGACGTATTCCAGGCAATGCCGCCTGTGTGACGTATAATCTAATGGACGGGAAGTTTGTTCAACCACAACTGCGACCTCAGTAGCTTTGCTAGCCAGCGTAGCGGAACATTTGAGCTCTTTGTACGTTTTTGGTCATTATTAGCCACTGTTTTAAACACACGTCTGTCGTATCTACTAGTTACCCCTTTTAATATCACATTTACGTTGGTGTTGGTCAGCTAGCTGTCTGGTTAAGGTAGCAGTAGCTATAGGTTAGTCGCTAATGCTAACTAGCTAACATCCCCCAACAATGACTTCAAAAAGCTACCACCCCTCTGCTGAAGAGGACTGCTGGACGGAGAGAAACGCTCTCGTGAAAGAGGAAAGGGAAGAGGAGGCTGTCACTGTTAAACAAGAAGTAAAGGATGAGGCTGTTACAGTGAAAGACGTTTCAGTGAAAGAGGAGGGGGAAGATAAACAAGAGGGTGCAGTTTTTACAGTGAAAGAGGAGACGACTGTCACGGTGAAAGAAGAGGAAGACGTTTTTGGAGTGAAGGAGGATGCGGAGATTACTGTCACATTGGAGGAGGAAGAAGCGCAGAATGGAGATCTGATTAACACCAGTGAGTAGTGTCTTTAAACAAAGGGGCACAAACTCTGCAGTTGTTGAACCGATGTCCCTGAATATCTCTTTCTGTTGAACCGATGTCCCTGAATATCTCTTTCTGTTGAACCGATGTCCCTGAATATCTCTTTCTGCTGAACCGATGTCCCTGAAATCGACAAGCTTTTTGGGGGAAAATTAACATAGGTCTGTGGTCGATTATGTGGGAAGGTCAACTTGAGAAATGCACAAATTAAGTTAATTTCCAATTGAAACTGAGTGACGTCACTGATTGAAACGCTATTTAGCGCGAACACCGCTAACTAGCTAGCCATTTCACATCAAGTCTGTGGGTGTTTGCTAGCATCGTCTTCCTGTTTTTAGCTGATAGGAATAGAACCCAGTGTGGTTGTCTGCTGCAATAGTCTATCCATGACAAGTTGCGCATTCTGAGATGCTGTTCTTTGTCGCCCGCCTATTAGCTTGCACGATTCTTGCCATTCTCCTCATCAACGAGGCAAGTCAGTTAAGAACAAACTCTTATTTACAATGACGGCCTACCGGGGAACAGTAGGTTAACTGACTTGTTCAGGTGCAGAATGACAGATTTTTACCTTTTCTACTCTGGGATTCGATCTTGCAACCTTTCTGTTACTAGTCCAACGCTCTAACCACTAGGCTACCTGCCGCCCACTTACACCTGGGTTACTAGTCCAACGCTCTAACCACTAGGCTACCTGCCGCCCACTTACACCTGGGTTACTAGTCCAACGCTCTAACCATGAGGCTACCTGCCACCCACTTACACCTGGGTTACTAGTCCAACGCTCTAACCATGAGGCTACCTGCCACCCACTTACACCTGGGTT